>NW_026515916.1:0-96101 GCF_023601865.1 Aspergillus affinis | reverse complement strand
GCTTCAATTCCTACGTGGGCGCTGAGTTGAAAAACGTTCGTCAGGTGGGGATGTTCGTCAGGTGATCAGGTACGGTATGGGATTGGCCCATCGACTGTTCAGCTGCTTGTCGAATGGGACGCTCAAGCATGGCTCAAGAGCAACTCGACCATCATCAGATTCACGTCGTGGCCTGTGATATCACCTCTGCGGCGGCAGCCTTCTTCGGATCCGGAACTCAGGCCGACCTTCTCTTTGTCAACGATGGATATGCGGCGCTGGAATCATTCCACGCCGAGCTGGCCGGGCGCCGCATCCGAGTCAACGCTGTGTCCCCTGGGTTTGTTCAAACACCGACTATGGGCGTAGCGAATGCGTCCGCTGACAATCGGACGGCTTTTGAAGGCGAGGGGGTCAAGTTGACGCCGCTGGGACGTATCGGGGACCCTGAGGAAATTGCCCGTGCTGTCCTCTTCTTAGGCTTTGAAGCCACTTTCACGACGGGCTCACAGGTGGTTCTGGATGGGATTTTGTCGTCGCTGCAAGTACATTGATTATGGACGAATGATGTAACGAGCAGGAAACGTGGTAGTTCAAACAGGAATACTGATTGGCCTTGTCGTGGGAGTGTCGGCGTTCGTGAGGAGGACGACTCAATTGTCTCTCCTTGTAGCGTACAAGGCATTGAACTGTGATGACCGATGTATATGTACTAGGATATACTGGCGTAGTGTTCATCGTGATATCAACGGTCGGAGCGCAATGCTTGTGGTGGGCATCAATTCCCATAATCGCTTTCGACAAATAAATTGTTGCCATTGACTGCAAGGAACGGATCCCAGGCTGGGAAGTCCAAATATGATACATTACCATCCTTGAACGGTGTCATCATGGTGGTAGGAATTGCCATGCCACTTTCACCCCAGTATGGCCAGGAGGGCCAGCCGCGCGCATCCTCTGAAGGCGCGTGGGTCGGGATCGTGACGGCTGTGGAGGAGCTGGTGGTGTCGTCTGCGATCGATCGACGACCTCCCGGCAGGAAACACTGGGCCAGTGAGACTAGCTTGCAAAAGAGTCTCTGGAGCTGCGCGATCGGGGGACTGATCGAGCCACTGTGTGCCAAGCAGTCGGCAATGGTGCTCAAAAGTTCGAAGTCCGCAAGGTTGGCCGTGGTTACGACATTGCAAAATAATACAAAATAGGCCGTGAGAGGGTAGTACAATAAGGTCCTGAAATGCACCAAGTTAGTCACTTTACTCCCCGAGTGTGATAAGCAAATTAGCGTACCAATGTAGAAAGGCAACGGTGCTTTGCTTGTCACAGGACAAACACATTGACACCAATGCCGACAAGGGTTGACGCGCTGACTGTAGATAAAGCTCTGTAGAGCTGGCGGTCTGGCTAGAGGTGACCTGTCTAAGATGAAAGATGGCAGTCATGACGGAGTGGAATGCAAATTGCAGTGCGGCAACTTCGCTATTCATGTCTAAACCTTTCCAGAGAGGTGACGGAGATGCAATCTATCCAAAGTCATCAGCTATTGCGGGCAGTAGAGGTTTAGGTATCGTATCGCCAAGCCTTACCTGCTCAATCTTCGAATGGATCTGGTTCATCTTCGAGAGCAATTCGTCGCCCACATCGTCAAAGGTGGGCCCTTCACGGGACTCTGCCGATGAGCTCTCCAGGTACGGTAGCAGTACGGCTTGGATACGTGCGAGGTCGATGTAAATCTCGAGGAGGCCGGAAACGGGCACACCAGGCGGGGGCAAGGAGGGCAGGTCTGTCCCCAGGGACGCGCTAAGTGAGGATCGACAGTGACCAGTCTTACAGGCGTAGTTCTTCTCGAGCATATAGCACCATATAACACAGTAATAGGTATCCGAGCTGATGCTGGCGCCCTGAAGGACGGCTACATCCAAACCTAAGTCCACACAAACCCGACAGGCAGCCTTCGTCAGGCCCCAGCATAACGTCGTATCACCAGAGCCTTGGTGAAGGAAAACCTGCTATCCAGTTAGCCCAACCGCATTCGCCTACACAGAAATATGGAGGAAAAGGGGAGAGAAAAAGACAAACATACACCACATAGCAAGGCCTGCAAGAGGGCCAAAGACGGTGGAGTCACCAAGGGTATTTGCTTCAGCGCGGCCTGCGCACTGGCACGGTATTCCTGGGCCCTGACACGCAAATCCTCGGTCAGATCGTCGCCGCCGTCGACGGTCAGGACGGTAGTCAAGAATTTGTATGCCACAGCATTAACACAGACCGTGTAGATGGTCGAAGTCGGGGCTGGCACCTCTCGACGTAACAGCGCCAGGCCCATCTTCTTGAGAGAAGAGAGGGAGACATGTCGGAAATAGTCTTGTACATAAGCGCCGAAGCGATCACATTCGATATCTACGCCAGCGTTAGATCTACTTCGAATAGAACGCGTGATCAAGCGAGTAAATACCTCGTAGCATCCAGGAGAGAAATTCGGCACCGGGGATCTTGGGAAGCCCGTCTACTACAGAAATAGCCATACCACTCACTTGGCCGGCGCTGTCAACACTGTCCGAGACGTGACTGGCAACCCGTAGAGCCGATTCAAGAGCCTCGCGCCGATCGACTGTCAGTCCGGATACGTAATCGAACTGATACAAGGTGCCGGAGATCTGAGCGTCGGTTAAGGGCACGAGCGAGATCCAGCCCTGCGGCTCCCCAAGCCCGTCCGACGGATTCCGCCGTTTGTCCATGTGGGACGAATGAGATACCCCCGAATCTACCGTCGGTCCCTCAGTTTGCTGCAAAGCCGGCTGGATGGGGCGTGATTCCCGAGAGGAACGGGGGTGGGGATTGGGACCACGTCGGACTAATTCCTTACGATGCCGGCGAGGAGGTCGCTGACGAAGACATGCCGTGTTGGCGTCCTGGCAGTTCCCACAGGGATCTTGTCGATCGCAACGTACCTGCAGCAGACATTAGTTTCTTCGTCCGACTTTATCGCGAGGGGGGTTTCCTTCTTTCTTCCAATACCTTTCGCGCATGACACAGATCGCACTGCGAGTATCGTGTTAGTTGTGAGCCTCTCATATAGATCGAATAGCGTGATTGAAATCGAGCAGACCGAGCACAGGACATGCAGAAGATGGTCACTTACTGCAGGATGATGGGGTCGCGAATCCACCGACGAAGGAGTGGACATGGCAGATGTGGCATCCATCTCAACGAGGCCAACACATCTCATTTATTTTCGAGACAGAGATCAGTACTACGCGTGTCTTCTCTCCCCCTTCAGCTGCAGAATTTGTTCAAGCCCGGCTTCTGGCGGACGCTGCGGCGATGCGACGATGGCGATGCAGATGTCGGCTGGACGAATCTTCCGCCAAGAGCCGCTAGAATTAGGGCTGTTTCGGTCACGGATCAATCACGAGCCCTCATTTCGCCTCGTCCGACGTCTTCTGGGTCCTGGTGGATCCTCGCCATGGGCCCAACGGCCATGGAATTGAAGTTAATTTTAGTCGGTCTTTCCGATCTCTCTGGTCATTGGTTCAGGATGTCCGAGCAGATTGGGTCAAGGGGGGAGATCCGGGGTCAACCTATCAAGGTCATCCATCATTGGCACCCATCATGAACCGGTGGGCAGGTAGATACTTCTCCGTCGACTACTCCGACGATATAGCGCCAGTGCCAAGTATTAAGGGCCATGGTGAGGCCTACCGGTCAAAAATAGTCGTGGCCTGCTGCCAATGTTGCTTCACGTTCACTACGAAAATTTTGAAGGCTTAGCTGAGACAACCCATTCTATCAAATCCCCGACCATGGTTTTCCCCTTATCCTTTTATGTTTTCTTTCTTGCAATCTTCTCTCGTCTAGTCACAAGATGGTGATTCATAAGAATGCCAGGAACGAAGACCAAGTCATACGAATGCAAGCAAAGTACATTTAAGGGCTTCTCTTCCGTTTCATGTTACAGACAATCTGAACAACCTGGGAGATACGAACTAATGTATTCATCAATTGTCGATCTTTTATTCATGCATTCAACGCCCACCATGGACCTTCAACTTCAACTGAACGGAGACAAGTCCGCCTATAGCAATCATGAGGTCGTGTCCGGCGAGCTGGTCTTGCGTAGCGCCATCCCGTTACAGATATCTGGAATCGTTGTCACACTGAAAGGGAGCGCCAGGTCATCGTTGAAAGACGAACGTTTTGCCGAGCAGCACGAGGTCTGTACATATTTCTACTGGTCTGAGTGAGTAGATACTGATTCGGACCAGCTCTTTCGCCGACGCCAACGAGTGTTTCCTCCCCCAGCCATTGCCCAGTTTCCTGATCATCCCGGCTTAACGGTCGGTGCAGGTACCCATCGCTTTCCGTTTTCAATTCCCGTGAGTTTGCGATCCAGCAAGGGTCCCGCGAGAAAACGGGCTCTCTTCTCTATTTGGAAGCTGACGAGCATCAAGTTCTCTCAAGTCTCCGAATGTTACAAAACCGAGGATGGCGACACGTTGGACGTGACATGTACTAGCGGCATCCGATGCCCTCGACCACCTCCACTAATGCACCTTCTACGACGACTTCCTCCATCAACAGGCCCCATTGGCACATCTGGCGAGATAAAATTTACCCTAGACGCAGAAGTCACACCCGCAGGACGTTTCAAGTCGCGTGAGAGAACAGTTGAGTGAACCCCCTACAGGCGGAGACGCCGTCGAACAGGTATGGTAGCCTTTCAGGGTCTGACTTTCTCACCAGAGCTGTATAATTGCCTTCCAACCTCTTTCCGACTCTCTTCCTCTCCAACCACCTTCTAAACAGATCCAATCCGTAACCCTGGATCCCGAGATTCTGGGTTCTGCTCAGCCCGTCTCATTCCACGTCGAGACGCGCTTAGCGCATGGCCCGTGCCTATTGCGCGGGCAGCCCATTCCGCTACAAGTCGCCCTGACACGCACCAGTCCCTCATCATGCTCCGTGCAACTCGATGACTTTCAAACCATGCTCGTTGAGACGACCCAGGTCCGAGTACGGGAGGATGTCGAGCACGTGGCGCAAGTCTGGGTCGTGCAGACCGTGGCTAATTTAGAGCAATCGATGCCGTTCTTCGAACATAGTCAGGACCGACGACCTGTGTGGGTGTCGAGCGAGCTCTGGCAAAATCATCCCCTGCCGGAAGGGGCGACGTCTAGCTTTGAGACCTGTAATTTGCGTCGCACGCATCGGCTAGAGGTTAGACTTGGATTTCGATTTCAGGTATCCCCGGTAAGTAAGGAAAGACTCGGTTCAGTGGTGGTGGAGTATGTATGGAGCGTGGTTCCTTTACTTACTAACACTCTTATGACTTTCACTAGATGTTACCTTCACGACTGGTCGTCTTTGTTTTCTGGTTTCCTATCTACCTGATCTCTGCATCTTCGGCGAAATCACCGGGGGCGAGAGAAAAGATGGGCTGCGAAGTGTACGAGGACGCTGTGTACAAAGAGGGTTTGTTAAGGAAGTCGGCGGTTCGAAATAGAGCAGTGGAAGTAGAAGATAACCGGCGCCATTCCATTGAATCTGAATGCTGAATGCCACTTTGTTTTCTTTTCACCTTTCCCTTCAATTTCAAGTCTTCATATAACCCGGGAAGAGAATTTGTGGTGCCTAACGATTTAGTTTGCTGTGGAATGTGCTATCATGGGCGTTGCTGTTACTGACTCAATTCATTTTTCGGTATGCAGTCAATCCTTCAAGTCCAAACGGGATGAGTCGATACTGTTGACGATTATGATAGCTTCGTGCGTGCATCATGTGCAACTATCTACTCTCCAACCCCGTTGATCAGAGGCTATGCAGTGAATCCTTCAGGTCCAAATGGCTTGTGTCGATACGGTTGACGATCATACTAGTTCTTTTTCGTGCGTCATGTGGAATTATCTACCCTCTAAACCCCGTTTATTAGAGGCAATACAGTGACAAAGAGGATTCCAAGTACAAATGGACAGAATATGACCCGTCAGAAAAGAATAATATTAAGAGCCTAGTGTACAGAAAGATGGAAGAAAAGTAAAAAGAAGTATGGACCACCCGATTTCCTCATCGGGAGAATGATAATCACTGTAAACCAAACAAGGCAACGGATACGAAGAGGGTCGAGAGAACCACCACGGACGGCAGCCCCATCGGACTCTTGGAGAGCTGCACGGTCATGGCCGCCGACGTTTCCGTGGAGCTGGCAGAGGAAGAGCTGGCGGTGCTCGTCTTGCCGGTGGTGTGCGTCTTGCTGGAGGTCGCCGTGGCTGTCGGGTAGGAAGTGGCCGTGGCCGTGGCATTGGTGTCGCCGTAGCACCAGACGTCTTTCCAGGCGACGCCGGCGTCATACAAACACTGGGTAAGATCGTGGACGGACTGATCGACTGCCAATCCGTACAAAGCACAATCGTGGTCGTAAGAAAGGACCCCGGCCGGTTTGGCACACTGCTCGAAGAGACTTTTATATTTGGTTGTGTTGGGGACACCGCAGGCGGCGTCTTTCACGGGCAGTTCATACTGCGCGGACGATCCACAAGTCGTGGTGCTGGCGGCGGCGCCAGTGGTGGTGGCTGTAGAGACCATGATAGATAGGAGGAAATGCAAGATGCAATAAAGAGCGAGAGGGAGAACAGAAAAGGAACGACTGATATGCTGGATGACTGGTGATCAGGGTGCGTAGTTCTGAGGACTTTATAACCGAAACCATGCCCAACGCTGGGCTGCCGGCTAAAAATAGCCGGCGCCGTGTTGGTTGATGTCTCACCTTGTGTGGGAGGCTCGGGCTTGTCGTGGGTACAGAATCAAGGTTAAAGACTGGCTCAGGGCGAAGTGGTTAAATTTAAACCCGAAGTCGGCTCATCGTGGGTCAACAATTTTCTCCCCACGCCGAGGCCTGCCGATTGCCGAAGGTCAGCGTGGAGATTCTCTTTCCACGCCGAGCGGCAGGCCTCGTGTATTGCAAATTGTTAGGGTTGAAAGACAAAAAACAAGGCATTTGTCAGCATTGCCTATGTCGGTGGGAAGTTAAGCCCACATGGCCTGATTTCGAGTAAAAGGGTTCTCTGTAGCCGGAGCCACGGTCGGAGAAAAGAAATTGGTAAAGAGTGATGTTCAGTTCGCTAACATGAGCAGAAACCCTCCACTCCAGCATTGGTCATCAGTCTACCTCACCCGAGAGAAGGAATTCCTGTGAGTGGTCCAGAAGACAGAAGCGACCGGGCTCGCGATTCAACGTGCTGCGACTCTCCCATCGCGCCAGGCGCCGGCATATCCTCCATTCAGTTGGTGACGGAATGGGCACGCTACGTCGCAGGCGACTTTCCCACAGCGACCCCAGGACATGCCAAAAGGACAACCAGCTCTGGACGGGCTGCACGGCTGCGTACGTCGCACCTCCGTAGGCCACACGCACGTGAGGATTCACATATAGGCCCCGAGTAGCTGACAGAGGATTGTCGGCATGCAGCAGGCAGCGCTCGGAACCTTCAAATCGGGCAGCGGCCAGTTGGTCGGGAACGCCTCGGAACTGCAGTGGCGGATCGTCCATGAAGGGATGTGCCGGCATGGCGACTGCAGACCGACGGAAAAGTTAACAAATGCCTCTGGAAGCGATGAAAGAGGTGCGTACCCATTCCATTCCAGCAGCTCGCCACCGGAACGGGTGACAAGTTTTGCATGGCGCGTCTCGAGTCGGCGGCGCGGAATAGAGGCCATGTGGACATGATCGGTCGATGACCCTGCGAGTCTCTCAAGGTGCCACTATCGTGGTATCGCGGGGGCTGGGCGAAGTCGAGGGCGCACGCTGCCGCATAGTCGCCCTCGTTCGTGTCCAAAAGACGAAGGACATCCGCCGTCTACATCGGCGCGTGAGCGAAAGCACGAGGCAGTAGCAACGGGAGTCAGATACGACATCGCTTACCATGAAGACCACATCCTCCAGAAACAAAATCCGGTCAAAAGTGATTCCATCTGCCAGCAGGTTGTAGAACGGCTGTAAGGAGGCATTGCGCCGGCGGGCCAAGTAGGGGATGTGTCTCTGCTTTTTGATCTGATGAGTGCCGGCCATCCATCCGTGCTCTTTCGCCGCCGTGAGAGCCTCCTCCGCACGGGTTGGAAAGCCCAGTGTGATATTTCGAGGTATCCCAAAGCGATCTAGGCCGCGGTCGAGATCTTGTAGCGCATCCTGAGTATCATCTTCGCTGCCGCTCTCCCATACGCTCACATACACGTTCTCGGGGCCTAGCGTTCGGGCCAGTTCCACCACGGCATGATTCCAGTGACGGCGCAATGTGTCCTCGGCGTTGCTCTGGATGCTAGCGATATAGATGCGACCGTGTCGGGAGGCTTGATCTGAGGGGATGGCGGGCGATGGCCGGACCCGTTGATGAACGCGCAGCGCTTCCCAGAGGCTCCCCACGACAATCAGCACGGCAACGAGCTGGAAGATATGGCGCCAGAAAGTCGGGCACCGCACCGAGCGATGCGACAGAGAGGCAGACGAAGACATGGGGACGTCGTGAGACGGTCCGTTGACGGGAACATCTCACATTGCGAATTGGGCAGGAGGAGGATGCAGCAGGCTGACATGTGCAAGGGGGAGGGGACGGGGCCCGAGGAAAGCCAAAGAACCAGGACCCAAGGTTGACGTAGGAGTGTCTCTCTTGGCCCGTCTGATCCTGACGCCATCGCAGACTCTCATTAGCTGGCGCTTCGCTGGCAGGACTGAGTCATCCCCAGTCGTCGCCATCGCCGACGATCCTTTCCCGTCGATCGCCCGTCCAATGCCTTAGGGCAGTGCTGCCAGAAATAAAGGAATGTTAATAAAACAGATCTTCTACAGCAGATCCTCTTCCACCAGTTTCACCTTCACCTTCATCCCCCAGCCGTCGCGGCCCCCGATCCAATTTTTCCGCTTGCCCACCTTCTGGATCTTCCGTATGTCCTGCGCCAACTCCTGCTTCAGCAGCGTCGGATCAAAGGCCACCTTTTGTACAGCGAACTTCAGGGCGATGCCGGCACGATCGCCGTGCGAGCCCAAATCGTCGGCCCATTCGGCCAGGGGCAGCAGCCGTGGTCGCGCGGTGTCAACGACGCCCAGCGGGTAGACGCGTGCCAGCACCAGTGCCACCTTGCCCACGCATCGCATCCACCAGGCCTCCTCCGGCGTCAACAGATCGCGCAGACGATCCCGAAAGGCTTGCTCGCGTCGCGGCAGCTCGCCGCCGTAGCGTTCCTGCAGCATCAGCGCCAGGCGCGCCCGGTCGGCGTGCGGTACCCCGTGCGCGCCCGACAGCACGCCCGTGCCGGTGCTGTACAAGGCGGCCGCCGACGAGAGTTCGGTCGACAGGGCGGCGTGCACGTAGAGGGCGTTCGCAAGCGCCTGCAGCACCTGATCGGACACGGACGGCGGAAAGCGTCGGTCGGCAGTCGGTCGGGGAATGCAGGCGACGAGCAAGCCGGCGAGAGCCTGCGCGGAGGGGCGCGCAAAGGGCCGCGTCGCCACGGTCAACGGATCCTGCTGGCGCACCATGGGAGGAATCGTGCGGAAGAGGAGGCCCTCGCGCACGCCGCCCTGACAGAAGTGGGCCTCGCGGATGCCGTGTGGAACCGCCTCGGCCAGGGCGTTGATCAAGAAGGCCACCGAGGGAACCTGTTTGCGCCGGCGGTCGGACACGCGGAAGATCTTGCGAGCGGTGCGCGCGATCTCCTTCAAGGCCCGAGTGTTCTCGAAATCCTCCTTGGGCGCCGAGTATCCGTTGATGATGGACAGGGGATAGTCCTCGCCGCGCGCCTGGTGCCGGTACAACAGCAGGTATCCCCAGCCCCGGAATCCGCCGCCCGATAGATACACCTGGAAGCCGCCGTCTCGCTGCGCGCGATCGAGGAGCCACTGGGGAATGTCCAAGGTCTTCCAGGCCCGTCGAAAATTCTCCTCCACGGTACGGCGAAAGGCCATCTTGGCCCGACGAGCGTCCTCCTTGCTGCGGCCCTTTTCTAGCTCCTCCAGCGTCCGAGTGAGGGCGGCGGCACCATAGGGAAAGCTCACGGCGCCGTGAGGGCTCGTCACCACCTGGCCGGCGTTCGACACGATCCACGTCATTTGCATGCTGCCGCCGCCCAGGTCCAGCGCAAGACCGGCCAGCTGCGAGAATCCGCTAGCGATGCCCCATGCGCCCACGACGCCCTCCTCGGCCTTGGTCAGTGTCTTGACGGCGATCCCCGTGGCTTCGTGCAGCGCGCGCATGAACTCAGAGGCGTTGGGCGCGGTGCGCGTCGCCTCCGTGGCCATGATGCGAGTATTCCGGGCGGGAACGCCCATTTCCAGGCAAACGATCTGAAAGCGCAGGATGGCACCGATCACGGCTTGAATGACGGATTGCGGGATAGGAATTCGGTCGCCACGGTCGTCGAATTGGGCCTCGTAGAGAGAGATATTGACGCGGTGGGCGTAGACTGTGGGCAAGATTCGCGTGGTCGGAGCGGAGAGATCGGTAATCGAACATCGAATGCCGTTACTAGCATCCCAATGTCAGCATATACGGGGCAAATCATCGTAGAGAGAGGGAGGGAGAACTGACCTGCCCATGTCCACCACCGCATGCAACCGTTTGGCCTTTCCGGCGTCCACGGGGGAATCCCGCCCGGTAGAGGGGGGGAATTGCGGACCACCTCCCATGATGACGGGTTGGGTTTATCCTTCCATGAGAGGATGGAATTGGATCTCCAAGAGGGATTTGGGGAAGAAGGAAGGGATACGGAAGAAGCAAGAAAGAAGAAAGAGGAAAGAGGAATGAAGCAACATGACGGAAGGGTGAGTCATGACGTCATCCATGCATTAACTACTCAACAGTTGTGTTCACAAAGTATGTCTATAGACTATGCCCATCTACGTCCTTCAGTAGGGTGTTCTCCGTCCTACGCACTCCGCAGACGTTCATCCTCACCTTCGGCGAGACCAACCACAACGTCGGCCTTGCAGGTCCTTAGAGCCAGAGTGCGGACCCCCCAGCTAGTTCCCAGAGGCCCTATGGCTGTCGGAAATAGCGTCGTTGTATCCTATTTGACCTGTGAGCACGAGGTTAGCCGTTGTCGCTGTTTTGTGCGGAGTTCTTGATCGGGGAGGGAAATTGAGGAAGGACGTACATCGCCGGTAAGCTTCCGGTAATTCAAATCCCCTTTGAAAATAACCAGGTCACTTTCTTTAAGCTCGATAAAGAGACCCGGGGCCAGGTGCGGTAGTCGCCAGGAGCTACCTACTGTCGTCCAGAACGGATCTTCTTGTACGAACGATCAACCGTCCTGACGACTAGAACGCGTGCCACTGATCGGACAAAAACAGTAGATTATCGCGCTCTTGATCACTGAATGAAGTGGTCGGTGATGCGGTCCCTCCTTCGTGAGGGTTTCCGATGAAAAATCTCTCCAGTTCGGACAAGGCCTACAGTAAATTCGTGAAGTCCGCGTGCATAGCATCAGAGACAAACCACGGGATGGACTTTGGATGAAGGACAACCTTGGTCGCGAGTCCCGTTGACAACAGGAATCCGGCCAGGAGAAGATCAACATATAGCTTGAAACCAGGATTGTCTAGTACAATGTCAACTTGTGCCCCGCCTCTCTTTTCCCGGCGGGCGTTGTCCAACACATCGAATGCAGCGGGGATATCGTTGATCAGAACGTTTTTCGCCTGGGTCTTCCGGGCTTCGGACCCTTGCAGCTTTTGAATATCTTCGTAGGTGAGCGAGGTGAGGAGTGACATATCGGTGGCGTTACCCCAAAGGCAGATTTCACACATTTCTTGGAACAGAAGCGCCTCGGATGACCTGTCTTGAACCAGGGCGCTCGCGCTCTGAACGACCGTCTTGTACCGAGCTGCAAGCTCGAGAATTGCCGGTTTCGAGGCCTGGAATGTGGAGGACTTTTGGTGGGCAAAGACATCGTAATTCTTCCACTTGGTAGACATCAAGAAGAGAGACCGAATCCTTCGGTCTGACATGGTCCTCGCCTTAGATCAGCACATTGACCAGGGCAGGAGAGCTCGGAATCCGGGAGTATAGAGGAATGACTTACACAGATAACACTCCCCGTATAGCCAAAACACGTTCAACCAACTGGGGTTCCTTTGGCCCAGTTCCTTGTTGTAGTCGGCGATTTCAGCGGAGCCATCATCATACAGAGGCCTTTATTCCATCCCCGGCGTTAGATGGTTCATGGAAAAGAACTCCACAGATTATAGAGAGATAGAGACCTACGTCAGTTTCGCATCTGATTGGATCTCGAACTGCAAATTCCGGAGACCCTTGATGATTCTTTCGCCCTTGGCCCTGGCATCCGGGTCCTCGAGGGTGTTCGACGTTTCAGAGATATCGGCAATCGCTCCCGTCTAAATAGAGTGTCGTTAATTATGATACTTTTCAGTCTGGTTGGGGAAGACAGAGCGCGTACCAAGATAATGGACCACCGATCGTGCGCGGAAGTATAGGCAAAACTCGACTCGTCCGAGGTGCAATATCCCTCTGTTCACAGTGTGGTCAATATGTTTGTTCCGGTAACATAGAGCGAGAGACAAACCGATGCTGGGGTCATGTTCCATGTTGGCTGGTTTTCGTGGATGTATGATGGTAAGACGGGCAATGATAGGTGTTGAGGACTATCTAGAAGTGACTGATGGATTAATTGATTGATTAATTAATTGAATGTAAATAAATTCAGAAACCAAGTAGCACCGAGGTTACTGTTAAAGCTTTCAAAAAATCTATCAAAAAGTCAGCCAACGTGAAGATAATTCCAAGGGCATAATGTGAGACGAAAGGCGAAAGGCGAGAGGCGAAGAGAACCACCGTGGAGTGCGTTGACCCAAACTTGAACTATACCCACTTCCTCTACATATCCATCTGTGGGCGAATAATGCGCTATTCGCATTTCGCATTTCAAGTCTTAAAAGAAAGTACTCTGGTATACTAAATCCACATATCTCGCAGAAATGCTCCTTCGATCAAAAAATGAACGAATCGAAGCGACTGGTGAGTGAACACCACGAGGAATCTGAATATCGAGAAAAATAGATTGCACTGGTAAGATGAGATCAAATACAGAATTTAACAAACTACCATCCCGGAAACACTCATCCCTCCACCTGATGCTTTGTGGTCTGCAGCTGGCCCTGTTGACTTGCACTCCGCAGCATCGCCTCGATCTGGTCGACATTAGTGAGTATTCTTCTCGCAGATATCTCGCACGACTCACCAGTTCCAAATCAGCCAGTCCCTGTTCTGGCGCTTGCTGAGCGTTCGGCGTTCCCTTGGCTATAGCCTCACCCCAGGCACGCACCTCCGGCGGCACGGCGAGGAGATCGGCCGTGAAGTCCTTGACATCTTCGCGACCATGGATTTTCGACGTGACGCTGACTTCGGTGGCGGTGATATAGCCGTGCTCGCCAACCACTGTCCATCCCGCCCCTGGCTGGGAGGAGCCCAAGGCGATCTGCACGCTGCCTTGGAGACCCGATTCCGCCTGGAGGATGGCGTCCAACGTGTCCAGCGGCGGTATCGAGGGACTCACGCCGCGGGTGAAGGCGGCGACACGGGCGATGCGTTCATCGCCGAGTAAGTAGCGCGTGCCGGCGAGAAAGTGGATGCCCACGTCCAGCAGATACCCGCCCTGATACTGAGCTTCATGTCGCCAGGTCGTGTCTGTCGCCGATCGTTGTCGATCCGTGAGAGTCCATTCTAGATATATATCCGGGGAAAGGAAGAAGCGCTTACCAAAGTACCGAGCGAACGACCATTCAGGACCGACGTTGATGTAGACCAGCGTCCGGAACTGGGAGAGGCGTCCCAGCTGAGGCACGAGCTGTCGCACGTAGTGCAAGCTGTCAAGATATCGCCAGTTCTCGGCCACGGACCAGTTCACCGTCGGGCTGATCTCCGACCGATACCAACGGGTCAGTTCTACAGCCTCAGCCACATTGTCCGTGATGGGCTTCTCGGACAGAACATGTTTCCCGGCGGACAAGGCAGCGTGAATATAGGGAGTCTGGGTTCCAATGGCCAGACTGTTGGGTCAGTAAACGAACGCCGGCACAGGAGACATCCTCGAGACATACGCAATGATAACGGCTTGAATGTCGGAGCGAGCCAACAGCTGCTGGAGACCCTGGTCAGTGTCGTCGGCGTAACGGTCGAGGGGCTTCTCGGGGGCCAGTTTTTGAGCGGTCTTCAGCGAGCGCGAGTAGACGGCCTTGAGCTCTAGATGGGGCGACGCTTCGATGGAGGGCTATCCCAGGTTTAGCCAGTGTTGGCAAGGGCTTGCCGGCAGGGGAGATACTTACGAAATGAAACTCGCGGGCAAAAAGCCCTGCAGAATTGACGTCAGCTCGACTCTACAAACAGAGGCAAGGATAGACTGACCAGCGCCGATGAGAGCTACTCCAATTGCCATGGTGTCTGCTTGTGCAGTCAAAGGGGAACAGAGAATGAGAGGGGAGGAAGAGAAGAGGAGACAATACGAGGAGGATCTATGCTGAGACAGCAAGAGGGGCAAGAACCAGGCTAAACGTCACTTTGCATGGAATTGCGTCATCTCATCAATTCCCGCATGGCTGATGTCCATCTACTTGGGACGTGGAGTATTTGGAGTACTTGGTTAATGGTTCCGGGGATGGGATGTTGAAGCTGTAGGGTGGGCTTCTTCTCACGTTACCATTCCCTTCCTCTCTCTCAGAACACCAAACTATTATCATTAGATCATTAAGTATTTGCCTATCAAAACATCAAAACACGCTATGCTAATAGAATCGCGACAAAAAGCTGCGCTGTGTCGACAGCTGCCGATACTCGTTCATGGCCGGGCTGATCGCCTTGGGATCCTCGACCTCCATCGACGCCATGGAGACCGCCGTCGCTGATCGCTTGGGAGGCCCCAATGGATCCTCGCCCGGAGTTCGCAGGTAATAATGCTCGTGGTCCTCCTCCATAGCCACCACCCATCGCTCCTTGAGCTGCGGTCCCTGAGGACCGGCACCGCAGGCCCCCTGCAGACGCGGCGTGGCCGGGCTGTTCATGGCCAGCGTGAAGAGATTCTGCGGATCGGTGAAGTCGGTCACCTGCCGGCCGCGCACCTCGAACAGCATGAAGGCCAGGCAGATGGCGCTGGTGATGAAGGCGAAGATCAGGATCACGTAGAAGACCTCTTGCCAGCGCTGCGAGCTGCCCGACGCGTATCCGATCGATCGGACGCGCGCTGAGAACGACTGCGGCACGGGCGTCGCCAGAGATGCCTCGGTGGAGTTCCAGCCAGGCTCGAAGGGCGCGCTGGTGGAGCTCATGATCAACGTGCTGCCTGCCATCACCGCCAGCGCCTCAGCCACCGAGGGCAGCGTGGGGTCCAGTTTCATCTCCGTGGGCACTAGCTGCATTAGCAGTCGCGCGTTGCTGGCCCGGCTGTCGGTGATGCCGGTCCCCAGACTCAGCGAGGTCGCCCACTCGGACGCGATGTTCTTCCAATCGGGCTCCCACTGCGCATCGGGGGTGCTGGGACGGCGGTGATCGAGCTGCAACGGGTTGTTCGAGTCCTCGCAGCGTGTGCTCAGCTGCGATCCGCTCGCCGTGGCATTGTACTGCGTGGTGCAGCGCGGACTCTGCTTCGCCTTTAGGGAACAGAGCACGTAGGGGGGATTGGAATCGGCCGCGGTGGCGCCCAGCAGGTAGATACTGTCGGCCGGATACCGGCCGGTGGTGTTCAGCAGCGTGTTATAGGGGCGAGGCAGCTTGCCAAACACCGGCGGGCGCTGGCCGTATTTGGGGCCCCAGCCAAACAGGTCGTCGACGACGGTGCGGTTGAGCCAACTGGGATAGACAGGGATATTGTCCGGCGGGTCGTTGGTCCATTTGACGGCGTCGAATTTGTCGCCAATATCGGGCCATTCGGTGTAGACCAGCGGCGACAGTTCCGACTTGTTCATGCCGACGCAGAGTACGTTGACAGCCGGCGCCAGCACCGACGCCTCCAGGTCGAAGTTACCCTCGCCCGAGAGCGACTGCGGATCGGGCAGCTTGTTGGCTGCGTACGCGGTGACGCTGAGAATGCCTCCGTGCGGCATCGCCGCCGTGACGTTGTTGACCAGTCGGCCGTGCTTCTTCGACAGCTCCGTCAGATTCGTCTGTTCGATCCAGCTGCCAGTCAGCGTCGTGTTGTCGTGCAGCGAGCCGGTCGGTAGGGGACGGGGGGCCGTGCTAGTGCTGCTGCGTTCGCCCCATTCTCCCAGATACATCTGGTAGTTGTGGTAGGCTTGACCGACGTGCTGCATGTCCAGACATGTCGTGCCCTGGTAGTCGGGGTCTTGGTCTTTGTGGATAAGGGCCGGACAGTTGTCGGCCAGGTAGAAGGGATTGGCAAAAGTGGTCGATACATTGCCAGCCAGCAGACGCTGCTGCATCGGTCCCATGCGGAGCTTGGGGGAGACTGGGAGAGGGGAGATACCGTTAGATCGAGGGTGAATTATTCCAGCAGACCACACCAAGAGAACAAAGACACTTACCGAGGGCTTCCGCAGCAGTGGTATACAGCATCGCCACCACGGTGGCCGTCAACGTGATGGCCCCCAGGACGGTGGCCGCCGAGTAGCGCAGCGTCTCCCAGTGCACGATCAGGGCGCCCGGTTGCATGATCCAGGAACGCATACTCATGTCCGAGATGGTGATGCCGCGCGAGCCCTGCGTCAGCGCCCGCCGACTGAGCACCTGGCCCAGAAAGGCGACACACACCGTCACGTACGACAATTCCACGGTTTTGGCGAACAGGGCACTCAGTAGCGTCGCCGTCGCCGGCACCACCGCGCCGTCTTCGCCGATGGCTCGCCCGTATCGCGGTCGCACCAAGGCGATCACCAGGTAGATGCCCGACACGATGGTGGCGTAGACGGCCAGGGTGAGGATTGTCAGTGGCACCCACGACAGACGACGCTGCTGGATTCCTTTTTGTGTGGGACATCGCATCACCGGCGAGACCAGCGTCGCCTGCGAGGCGTGTCGAGCGCCGACATCGTCGTCGGGGCCCGACGGCATCGGTTCTCGCGTCGTCGAGCCCACCGGCGGCGGTGCGGGCGAGGCATCGCGGGACGGAGTAGCGGAGGGAGTTGTCGAGGGAGCATGCGAGGTGATTCCCAATCCGATAGCCGGTTGCGAGGCCGGATCGTGCGGCGATTCGTGCAGGTATCCCCGATCGACGGACGGATGGCGGCCCAACGGGCTCCAAAAGGCGGCGGGTCCTTCGTGCTCGGGCGAGGTCAATTCGGGGGCGGGCGAGTCGGACCTCGAGGAGTCTGGCAGCAGATGCTGGCTCTGACGATGTGAGTCGGCCATTGCGGATTCGAATCTGAACTGCAATGGACGGCGCACGTTGGGGGACCGACGGGGGCCTGGAGGGGAGCGAAGGGAAAGGAAGGCAAGAAAAGAAACGAAAACACACGAAACGAATGGGGGGACAAAAGGCCCCAAGGGTACATACAGCTAGCAGGGGGGGCCAGGAATTTGATTACTACTATAATGATCAATCCAGCCTGGAGGTGTGGCGCAGTTCACGATCCTTTGTCTCTTGCTGTTGTTTAGCATCGACTTAGGGCTGATGTCTAACGCCAATGCAGTTTAGAACCAACGCCGGTGCCACGATCGGGCCAATAATGCAGCTCAGGGTGCTGTGCTCCCCCGGTCCAGCCAAGACGCCGGTCTATTGGGAAGATTAATTAATATTAGTACGTTATTAACTGGGGGCCACTGGATCATTGGATCGCCGGTGATTCCCGGCGAGTCGAGTCGAGACGTGCCTTCTCACCCGACGGTGGAACGTTCCATCTGCGCTGTCATCTGCTAATTTCCACGAAGGAGACGTGCAGCCGTCGATCGCTGCAGCCGTCTCTCTCCAGTTTCTAAGGGGGTTTCACCGTTTCAGTCAGTCGGAAAGAAAAGCTTTGGTGATCTCCGGGCATTGCACCGCCACGGGTCAGTCACTCCTGGAGAGAATACTACTACACAGTACGGTGTCTATTAATAATTTAAGGCGGACGGAATGGCGAGCATGTACATGTACATACATACTCCGTAGGGAACCTGCATAGCCTAAATCAAAAATAGAAACAAAAAAGCTCTCCGGGACTCTTGCGTGCGCCCGTCAAAACACCTCCCTGCCCGTCTTCACAGCCCGCACGATCCCAACCGCCGCCAGCTCGTCGATTAAATTAAACAGCACCAGATCGCAGCCTCGTCGTACGGCTAGATTAAGGCTAACCGGCAGCTGCTCCGTCACCTGGGTGACCGGCGAGTAGTATGGCACTGCGCCCAGGGGAATTGTGTAGTCGGCACATCTACTCTGGACGAACGCCGCGATTAGTCGGTGAGTCGGGGGGAAAGAAAAAGGGCACAGACGAGATGAGGTCCACTTACCCAAACAATGCACAGACCAGGTCGCAAGGCATGGCCGTCGGATCCGGGGCCACCCCGAGAAGCGTCGCATTGGGTCCCGTGTTGAGCTCCTGTTCGCGAAAGCTGGGAAGACCGCCGTTGGCTGCATGGCAGAGCATCACCGACTGCGAACATGAGGTCGCCGTCTGCTGCAGCACGTTGCGCTCAAACCACTCGACCGACCGGGCCTTGTCGCGAAGGGCTTGATCGTAGGTTGTCGGATTGATGGTCTTGGGGTCGAATAGCTGCGTCCATTCGCGTCGCCACTGTGCGTCTACCGGCGGAAATCGACCATTCTCCAGTTGGGCCCACGCCGTCAGGAGCGGTGCCGTGACGGCCACATGCTGCGACCAGAGCGTGAGCACCGACGACGAGTTGAAGATGCGATCCCAGTTGTTGCCTCCCTCGAAGATCAGCCCGTCGGCCACCGTCTGCGTGAAGTTGATGCGACGCGTGGTGAGATTGAGATGTCGTGACATCTGGGCCACGAACCGGTCCACCACCGCTTGAGCGGCCGGGTTGGCTAGGGGGAAATACTCCTTGGGATACAAGATCTGCGTGGGGAACGCCCGGTTGTCGGGCACAATGAGCGGAGACAGGCCCGTGATGTTCGAGTCTTGCTGCAAGTCCGGCGTATACCACGCTTTGGCAAACCGAATCCACAGCCGGGGATCGCGAGCAAAGACGCCCGCCGTGTCCTGTGCCCAATTTTGTGCCACAATGCCGTCCAGCGCCATCATGCCTTGACTCGGTCGATTGCCGTATGTCCCGGATACCGCCGCCGGTCGTCGCATCGAGACGGCCGTGTCGGTGCCCACGGCGGCGTCGAGCCAGTCGTACGCGGCCACCGCACATCCACCGCCCGTCGAGGATGCCGCGCAGGTGAGGTAGCCATCGCCGCGCGGGTTGAAGGGCGACTGGCCGTCGATCCAGGTCCAGGGGCTGCCGCCGCCGGCAAATTGCGCCAGCTTGTACTTGCCCACCAGCACGGCGCCCTGGTCGAGCAGTCGCTGCAGCGCTGGCGCTGTTGTGGCCGCCACGGGGGTGATTCGGACCCAGGCCAGACTGCCCGCCGACGTCTGCAGTCCGCGCATGTCGAACAGATCCTTCACGGCCACTCGCACGCCAGCCAACGGTCGGGGGTCGTGACGAAAGGGGATGCGACTGGGCACGGGGATCAGCGGCGCCCAGCGTCGCGGGCACATCAGGGGCAGGGCTTGGAAGGATCCACTGCCGTCCTCCGTGGCATACGACCCGGTGATGAAGGTCCGATACGGGTCGGGATAGAGTCGATAGGTGTCCAGCACCTCCAGGGTATTGGGAGCCACCACCGCCGTATAGGGGCCGGGCAGGAGCTCCCCGGGCGACGCGTCTTCGGCGGTGACAAATCCAGTTGGAACGGACTCAAAAGTATAAACATCGAGGTAGACTGTTTGCATTCCCAGCGCACGGAGGGGAGGAAGAGCAGTCGCATCGATCGTGGCGTTGGCGACCGACGAGGTGATGTAGACGGTGTGCAGGAAGCCCGGCGACAGCACGTCGTCGTCAGCCAAATAGCTTGAGACAATCGTCTGTACATCTTCGCCAGTGACGACGCTCTGGTTGGTGAGGATGACTGTCATCGGCATCACTTGGAGCTCCTCGTCGCCTTCTGAAATCGCCAGCGAGGTTCGTGGGTGGGCGGCGTTGGCGAAGTAGGTGACATTGAGCAGCTCGTAGGACAGACCGCTACTCGTTTGTTCGAGAATGTCAAGAGTCCAGGTGTAGCTAATGAAGGCGACCAGGGCCCATATCTGCAGAACTGCGAAAGGTTTCATTCTGACGTGATATCGTGTTGGGATCTCGCCGGGTGTGGACTCAGCTGGGGGTTGCTTGCCTGGAGAGTAGAAGGATATAAGAAAGAACAGGCCAACACAAGAACACAACAGCAGGTGGAATACCCCTGACAGGGCCGGAAATTGACCACGCGCAACCTCAATCAACGCCTGCCTTGAAAATATTCGATGCCGATTGGCCTCAGGAGGCGACACTTTCCCGCGTAATATCATTCTTCATGTTGCACAAAAACGGTTCCATGCATTTCCGGGTGGCTATGAGCTGGATCATTTGGGGCTTGTTGCCCAATGACGGCGTTCATGTCTTATAGAGGTCTCAGGGGGTGGTGGTTGGGAGGGCATTGAGTGAATGAGCTGAACACACCACAACAGATCAGTGAACTACGATAGATTAGCAAGCATTTTTGAATAACTATTGAGTTGAAACCTATCCAAGCCCAATGTTCCCTGATAGAATCTCATTTGCTACATATTCCAAATCGTTGTGACACTCGTTCCCTCGTAACTGCTGTTCATGTCGAACATTTCCAAGACACATTGCCGCAATATCCCACAGCCACAGCCACAGCCACATCCACTCTACCACCCTTTCTCGCTGGTCGGCGTCGGGGTGGCCACGGCCCCGACCGAATGAGGCACGGCTTGCATCTGCAAGTCCACAAAGTCCGTGGGCTCTGGCGGCGCCGGAGTCCAGGTAGCGGTGCCGTCGATCAGAGGTACCAGGGTCACCGGCGGAATGTACCAGCTGCGATGACACACGCTCCACGACGGATCGATCTGTCGCACCGCCTCGGGCAGCTCCATCCAGGGCATGTAGTCATCGCGCACTATCGTGCAGGTGTTTCCGTCGCCCAGGGGACACTGCGACCCGCCACGGTACTGCGGCCAGGGCACCACCGTCTGCGTGTACTCGCCTAGCGTCTGCGGCGCGAATTCGGCGAAGTTAAAGGGATACTCTGTGCCGATGACGGGGTATTTGGCGTTGCGATGTCTGCGGATCGAGACTATGTCGGTCGGGTGCACTGCGATCAATTCGTTCGAGTGATATTCGCCGCACTGATGGCCTGGGTGCGCTCGTCGGTTGCTCCAAGCGTAGATGGAGGTGAAGGAGATGTACACGCTAGGCGACTCCAGCGTGTGCCCGTCGATCACCGCCGTGTTGGGGGCTGGAGGCGCCGTGGGCGTGGCCTCGATCGTGGTGCCGTTCTGCAGGCATAGATCGCCCCCGGCCGTCTGGACCGGCCAGTAGAAGACGGTGGCCGTATCGGGCAGGAAATGACAGGCCGAACACGGGTTTTCCTCGGGATACTTCCTCGCCGGTGTCGGGCAAGACCACGGCCGGATGGGACTGCGCGTGTCGCCGGTGCTCGACGTGGTGACGGACTCGGCCCAGACGCTGGAGCGACTACTGTATGTTTCCCAGATGGCCACGCAGTCGTCTTCCTGCAGCGTGCAGGTCGGACTGGGGGATGGGGATCGATACAGCGTGCTCTCTTCGCTGTAGGGGACGTCGAATGAGCTGCAGGGCCCCGTGCCGGGATAGTAGCCCGTGGCCGTCTCGCGCGGGCCCAAGGCGTGCGGATACCCGTCGCATAGAGTCGTCAGCGGACCGGTGTGTGTGTCAGACCAGTCTTCTAGAGAGGTCGAGGTGCGACAGGCGCCGGAACTGCTGGGATAGGAGCCGAAGGATGTCGTTGTGGCCGTCGGGCCCAGAGATCTCAGCTCGCTGGAGCGACCGTCGTATTCAATCCACTCGGCATTGCAAGTCACGACCGACGCCCCGGGACCGTCTGTGGGCCCGTAGAAGTAATCGGTGGACGTGGGCCAGAAGATGGACGTGTTGGCCGTGATCAGCCACTGGTTGCTGGTGGAGGCGCTGAGCACTATGCGACACAAGTCTAAAGTCAATCTCCAGGCTGAGACAAATTGAGGAGAGCAAGAGAGCGAAACTACTTACCAGGGGAGCTTTGCGCTCCCAGCAAAAGAGACAGAATCAGAAGGGCTCGCATGTTGGCGATGTGCGATGACCGTCTCGAAGGAATCCTGACCCTGATGGGAAGGGACGATTTCCAATTTATATCGTTCCCCGGGGTTTGAATCAACTTTCACCCACACCTACGCATCATGTTCACCAGCTCTTTGCTTTTTTCTTTTTACTACATAAAATCGGGACTTGTCTCGGAAAGGCGGATCAACCGCCAACTAAAATCTGACCAGCTCAGTTCCCCGTCCCTGACGAGGCCCTCGATTGGCCGCGATTCAGATTCATGCAGAAGAAACGGGGAAATACGAGCCACAAATGTACCTCCATCACACTGACCGGCTGGGTCAGCCCACTGCCAGGTCCCATAGCAATCGCAACCGACCATTCTGGCCGCTGATTTGCCTCGATGCAAGCCCGACTGCCTCAGTCGCATCGAGCGAGAGGGGGCAGGTTACACTGGAGGGGCATTCGTCGGTCTGCACGACGTCAATGGAGGGGAAGCTCGCCTGAAGGAGTCTGACTATAGTACGCTATAGACTCTGGACCGTTCCATCGGGGATAGGGAATGAATGCCCAAGAGCCTCATCTCTGGACTTTGGTATGCTTTACTGCGTGACTCGAATTGGACGCCTTATATCAAGGATACGAAGCCAAGAGTACATTGAGGAATTCGCGGCACTTTTCATTTCTCTCACGATTTAGAGAAGACAACAGAATCTGAAAGATTCTCAACAAACAAGCAAGCTAAGGCTGATAATTCAACGCCATTATCCCCGACTCCCGCTCCCTGCACGAAACCAAAACATGACATGATAATCACAACAAAAATCTCAGACAATAAGCAACCGAATAACTAATCATACAATTAAGAGCCCATTTTTTATCCTTCCACCAATGGCTTATGCTCCCCCAGGTCCGGAGATGCCGGCGATCCCTCGTCCCAGTCACATCGACAATGTTTGGCGCGATAAACCAGGATGGAGATGAGACTGGCCACCGTGCCCAGTGTCTGGAAGCCCATTGCCGCCCAGGAGAGTGCCAGAAAGGCCTCGCCGTGGTCCGCTGAGATGCCCTCATCTTGTCCCGATTTATCAATCAGGCTGACGAACTGCGCGGAGATGACGTTCGCGATGATGGTCGCGATGCCTAGACTCATCATGCTCGTCTGGACTGAGTTAGCGGTCGTTTTCGCACTGTGGTCCCATGGGAACAAGAAGGGGTTATATAATGGTGTAGACTCACCAACAGCACGAGGAATTGGATCGTCGACGGCGGCGAGAGAGGCGAGGCGCTCCACATCGTCCACAGACTCACCGCGATGGACACGCCTGCACCCGTCGTCCCGATCACGTAGAGTACCGACATGGCCTGACCGGTCGTACCCAGTGTGTCGAAGTCGTCGTCGATCCAGCCGGGCCAGTCCAGACCTGATGGGAGAGGATCATCCGGCCCGAGACCCAGCGCCGAGGCGATGGCGTCCCCCGGATTGAAGGTGAAGAGAAGATCGCGGTCCGAGCAGTCGATCAGTTTAGTCACGATGCTGGTCGTGTTGGTATCTTCTGTCACGCACTCCTCGTTGGTTCCCTGACAATAGGAGAGGAGGTACACCTTGAAGAAATCGGGGACTCCGTCCGGGAGATCGGTGTCAGGCAGATTCAACTAGAGATCACGAGTCATCAGCGGTGGGTGACGGGCGGAAACCCCTGGAAGAGCCTTACGGTGAGTAGATCTGCTTGAGGCAAGAACTTGCGCTGCGTGCCAGCGAAAATGAGAAGCATACCCAGGATGAAGGTAATAAAGGAGGTGACGCTGGGCAACAGGCGAGGCAGGCTGACCTGCGCCGGGGCATATCGAGGAGGGGACATCGTGGTGTAGAAGCAGAAGATACAAGATAACACATCGAAAAACACCGGTCGACGGGGAGAACTTCGTTGCGATATTTATTACCGTGCATTGCAAAGGCATGGTCATCGCGAGTCATCGTCCGATCTATCTACTTGCGGCGGTGGGACTTGGGAGCCCTCGCGGTAGCATTCCTATGAATCCTATGGCTACGGGTCCAATCTCCGTATGAAGAGTCCTCCTCCATTGGTCTTTCCAGCGGGAGTGAAGGGGCACCAAACTGGCGGATCTACGCGGCGGCCCGAAGGTGGAGGGAAAGCGATCTCCGAGAGATCGAGCCAGAGGATTGAGCGATCGAGAGAGATGTACGAACCGGGACAGTGGGTGGGAGTCTGCCACCGTCGGATATGTGCTTAGGCAAGGGATTGCGTCCGTTCTGGGTTTTTATTAGGGTTTATACTATTACTTAAGGCGATTCCGGTGTCGATCCGAGAAGACTGGGGTTGCACGGTATGCTAACCAGCCTCCCTTCCCTCCCTGTCCGCCCATCTCTTCCTCTCCTGAGATCATTTGAAGGGCAGTCCGGGCCCCTTGCACCCGTCGGCCTTCTCAAAATACCAGTGATGGGCGTGGAAATCCGTGAGCAACGGCAGGCCCGTGCCCGTGTTACCCTTCCAGTTCACATTGCCCTCCAGCACCTCAATGTCCGAGGCAGTCACCGTGGTGTTGTCTCCCGAGGTAATCCAGTACTCGGGGCTGACATGCTGGTAGCCCATTCCCACCAGCGGCAGCTTGGGGACAGGGTCATTCTGGTGCGTGAAGCGGTAGTTGTTCTCCTGCTTCGTGATGAACTCGGCCAGCTTGTCGTTGCCCACGCGCGGTGAGGCGTAGGCATACAGTGCGGCCTGCTGGTAGCCCAGCGTACGTAGATCGGCCGCCGCTACGGTGGCCACGGCGGCGCCCAGACTGTGGCCCACGACGACGACGCGGTAGTCGGCGTGTTGCTCTGTCAACCGCTTCAGACTCGCCACGATCTCCTTCTTCACGAAGATCCAGGAGCTCCAGAAGCCCGCCTCGGCCAGACAGCCCGTGCAGAGGCCCGGATCGACAAAGGGGAAGTTGGCATCGGCCAACCAGTTGCGCACCGAGTAGGAGCCGCGGAAGGAGACGACGATGCTGGAGTGCTCGTGGTCGGCGGTGACGAATCCGGCGGTGTCACTCAGAGTCGTGCTGTGGCAGATGCGTCAGCTTCAGTTCTCTGGTCCAGCGACAGTGCTCTTACTTGGAAAACTCAATGTCGGTGACAGCGTCAGCCGCCTCGACGTCGGGGCAGTTTCCGGCCCAGCAGGTCAACTTCGTGCCAGCCGGCGGGGAGTAGTTGTCCTGACAGTAGGCAGCGGCGGCGTACTGCACCCAGAGGGCAAACTCGTTCAGCTGAGCCGCAGGGACATCTACACCCGGTCAACAAGTCGGTTCGGAGAACCTTCATGGGCAAGGGGTGTTCGTCCATGTACATACCTCTGGCGGTGATGGTTGGATGCGCATAGCCCAGGGTAGCCGCGGACAGCACGGTCAACAGGCGCGAAACAGAGTACATGATGCCAAACAAGATAAAGGATTAAAAGTGCTCTGTTAGAGTAAACTCAAGCGAACAATATCTTCTCGACAGGTCGCCCTTTCAACTTAAAAGACTTTTGCTCCGGGCTCGGAGCCGAATGAAACAAGACGTCTCAGCGCCATCCGGGGGTCAACAGACTCCACCGTCAGAGAAACCTCGGCATCACGCAGGGAAACGGCGTGCATGGAAGGATTCCGGCTCCCAATTGAGTCTGGGATCGTCGGGCGAAGCCTTAACTGAAAGGAGTTTACTACTGATTGGGAGCGGTCGATCGATCAGACGGTATGGCGAACCATGGACACTCCCGTCATAGATCCAGGAAACACGAGGAAAATACTATCCTGCAATCATCATTCATCGGTGATCCCCTAGGTCATCTCAAGAATTGGCCGTCACGGCCCTCCACAAAAGATCTCGATACGTATTTCATCTGCAGCTGAGAAACTGGAAACTGGGGACGAGGACGGACCAGGGCTTCTTCCAGGAACCATCGATCGACGGGCTAAACTTAGGGCTCGTCTCCACCGGTTCCAAAGACCGACGCCAATTAGGAGGACGCTGCACGACGATCCCTTCTACTCTAGCGGGCCGGAATGGAGTCAGGGAATCCTGCATTCCACCCGACACTCCGCCTGGTCTCGGACTCTTGCCTCTGTTTGGACTTGGGTGCGCTGACTGCGTGGGATTTTGAATGCATCGTGAAGTCTTCACATGAAGGCCAGTCTCCGTCCGTGTCCGATGGTCCGATCAAGTCCTTGATGTTGTCTGCCTTCTACCATGTATCATTATTGTCTATCTTCTCGTCTACTATTCCCGATTACCGATTATGTGGTTGTGATATTCTAAACCGATCCCGGAGAGTCCTTTTGCCTCCTCGATCGATGCAGTTTTTTCCTGTTTTTTGTTTTTTTATGACCGCTTGACGCCATCATCTCCCGATGGTGCCAGCCGACTCTTCCGGCGCAGACGCGGCCCAAAGATGAGGAAGAGCACTGGAATAGGAATCATCACCACGGCGATGCAACCCAGCAGTGTCCCGGCCCACTGCACGCCCATATTATTGAACATCTGACGCGTGAAGAGCGGAAAGCAGGCGCCGACCATCGATCGCATCATTGTATTTGCGGCGAACGCCGAGGCGGCACTATTGGAATGTTAGCTGCCTCCAATGCATCCTTTTTTTGCTTTTTCGTTTTTCTTTTTTTTTTTTTTCTGTCTGGTTCCTCTCGTTTCTTTTCGTTTCTTTTCGTTTCTTTTCGTTTCTTTTCGTTTCTTTTCTCTTCCTGTTTGCTTAACGGGGTGCACACTCACAAGTTCAGATATGAATCCAGTAGGTAATTGAATCCCTGCATGAAGATGGACGTGATACCAAAGCCCACCATCACGCCGGCAGCCGTGGGCGCCATCCAGTGAATGGACGGATCATAGCCCGTCCAACCAAACCTGCATTGTGGCCCATCATCAGTATCGGATTGACTTCTGCTGGGGACAGGAGAGATCTTACCAGAACAAGCCGCCGGCAAAAGCCACGCCGCCCACGATACACGGTGGGAGACGCCATTCGGGCACGGGCACGTTGTTATTCGCCTCCAGCTTGCGCGCGTACGAGGGCTGCAGCGACAACACGAACGTGCTGCCGGCGATCTCGCCCAAGACGAGGCCGATGAATGGCAATCCGCCGACGCCAAGACCCATGCCGTGCACGTCCTGGAATATGATAGGGTAGGCTGAGAGCAGGGCATATGCCAGTCCGTAAATGAATGACCTGAGGAAAATGGAGTCAGCTTGGTGGGACCCAGATCGTCAGCAGGGCAAGGAGACTGTACATGTACAAAGTCAAGAGAAAAGCGATCGGCTCAGTGAAGAGGATGCGAAATGGGCGGGCCAAGTTCTTGGTGACCAACTGGCGGAAATCGACCTCCATTTCGTCCTGTCGCGCATGGATGCCCCAGTTGCGCGTTTGACGTCGCAGGATGGACGCTTTGTGCGACAAGACTACCGGAGCGTATGTCTCCTGCGCGAAGAGCACCATCAAGGCCAGGCTGAAGAATCCCACGAAGGCGGGCACGTACAGCGTCCAGCGCCAGCCCAGGTAGCTTTCAGCCGTGAAGCCACCCACGAAGGGCGCGGTGAAGGGGCCGGTGAAGACACTCATGGTGTACATGGCGATGGCGATCCCGCGATGGTGGTTGTTGAACAGGTCCGACAGACTAGCCGGCACAAGCGCGATGACGCTGGCGGCGAAGAAGCCCGAGAAGAACCGGGTCAGCATGACCGTTTGCGTGTCTTTGGCCGTGGCACAGGCGATGGTGAAGATGTCGAAGCCCAGCATGCCGATGATCAAGGGCCAGCGCCGTCCGATCAGCTCCGAGGCTGGCGCCCAGATGGTCGGACCGCCCGAGAAACCCAGCACATACAGTGTCGTGCCCAACGCTGCGACTTCCTGACCGAATCCAAACTCCTTCATGACGCCGGGGCCAGCCGTAGCGAACACGGCGCTGGCGTACGCCGTCGTCAGGGCGCAAAAGGTCAAAAGCGAGGCGATCGTCACTCTGCGAGGAAGTTTAGTTCACAACTCCACGATCGGTCTCCCGGGTTCGAGAGAGTGGACCAGTTGACATACCGTTTCTTCATGGGCCAATTCTGCGGGTGCATGGGATCGTCGGCTCCCTCGAATTCGACGACGAATGATTCCGACTCGGGCAGCGACGGCGGATACGGCTTGCCGGCGCCCATGGGCAGCCATCGGTCGCGCGGCGTGCGACTTCGAGTCGATCCTACGGTCTGTTGCTGCTGCAGCCGATAAGTATGAATGCGCTCCAGCTCGAGTTCGTGCGCGGTGTCACCCGGCTGATCGTCGACGGCGTCAACCGACGATCGCTCGACATCGGGATCGGACTTTTCGGAGGAGGGACTCATGATGCCGACCGAAAAAAGCTTGTCGAGGACGATGGATGACCGGGCAGAGAAGAGACTCGTAGGAAACAAAAAACGTCCCCCCGAGGTTAATAAGACGACGATGGCGTCTTCACCCAACCCTCATGACGGAAGGCAGTGGGGCTTATGACTGGTTCTGGGGGCATAGTGTCCTCCCCCAGCAGCGCTATGAAGACCGAAGACTGAAGAATGAACAAAGAAAGGGAAAAAAGCAGGCCATGCCTTGGGGGTCGGACCGATAGAGCCAATCAGTCCCTCGGACAGGCAATCCACCGTGGTTCAATTCCGCGCTTTCGACGCCGGTGGATCTCGTCCGGTCGGATAGTCGGCATGTTCAGACTCGGGGGAAGGCTAGGGAAGAGAACAATGGACAAAGCTTGGGTCCGAGTGCCAAGTGCTTACACCGTACATACACCGTATGCTGGTGAAGGGTCGAGAATTGGTGCAGGTTGCTGCATCTCCATCTTTCGCAGGTCTCCTGACTTTGTCAGCCCTATCTCAGGCCCGAGCATAGGCAGCATCACAGTAGTCCCATTCTTTTCTCACGTACTTCAGGAGCACTGTCCCTCAGTGTATTCTCGTCTTTCAATCGCTCAGTCTCTCAGCTTGGTCCAAGCGAGCTGCTTGACGGAAAACATTCCGAGCTTTTGATTTGGTGACGCCACTGCGACCCACCAGATCCTCTTTTTCTGTTTGCGTCGGTTTTGGGGCCAAAAGATTCGGACTTTTTCTTCTTTTTTGAAGGAAGGCCGTCCTGCCCGGTCCTCCCCAGCTACGCCGTGACTATTATCTATTCCCCCTGCATCTTCACCACCAATCGCCCTCGAAATGCCTTCGATCGATATCTCTCCGGGACCCCCAGAATCTCCGCCCGACTGACGACCGTCAGCTGCGACCGAATACCATGGCGATGCACCGTCTGCATCATCTCCTCCACCTCCTCACAACTGGCCACATAGTTGCCTCGAATCACCAGCTCGCGGAAGACGATGGGAAATGAGTCGAATTGCCACCGCTGTGCCGGCAGTCCCAGCAAGACCGCCACACCGCCGACGCGCAGCAGCTCCAGGCTCCAGGCGTTAATGGTCAGGGAGTCGAAGCAATTGATCACCGCCGCCAGTCCTTCATTGTCCGTGTGGGCAAGGATTTGATCGCGTGCTAGGTCGTGCGAGGAATTCACAAGCAGATCGGGTCGCAGGGATGCGGGCGCCTGGCTCGTTAGCTGCAGGCTCTCGTCGTGATTGTCGATGGCCACCGTGCGATACCCCAGCGCTTTGGCAAACTGCACGCCCAACTGGCCTAGTCCTCCGATTCCCAGGATTCCTACGGTGTCCCCCAGTTGAAGGAAGGGCCGCGCCTTGATCAAAGCACCCCAGACAGTCGCCTGCGTCGCGTAGATCGTGCCAGTGTTAGCCATTCTTGTAGCCGTAGACCTGAAAGTCCTCGTAGGAATCTTGAAGGATCAAGGAAGACAAGCATACAATGAGAGAGGGTGATGAGACTTACTCCGGCACACAACAACGGCGCACCCTGCTCAAAGGAGACCGAGTCCGGCAGGGCGACGGTTGTGGCTGCGTCGGCCGCCACGTATTCCGCAAAGGCGCCGTCGTGCTGGAATCCGGCCGTCTCGCGACGCTCGCAAAACCGTGGGTCCAGTCGATGCCATCGCCGTCGGGCGGCGCGACAACCGGCACGTCGGTCGCAGGCATTTTTGAAGTTCAAGATCCCCACACGATCGCCGACCGTCCAGCGATCCCCGGTCGCATCGCCCGTCGCGACGACCACGCCGACGGGCTCGTGCGAGGGGATCATGGGAAGTGCGCTCTGCATCTCGCCGTGCAACACTTGGGCATCGGAATGGCAGTATCCCGCGGCCTCGATCTTGACCAGCAGCTCGTTGGGTCGAATGCGGGGGACGGGGACGCGAGTGATCGTGTACGGTTGATCGAACTGAAGCCGTTAACTCTCGCTGCCCTTGTCATCCACGCAACAAACACGTACTTGGCTGATTTGGGCTGCCCACATGGTCTCGGGGATGGATTCCATCTTGCTTGTAGTGTCTAGTAATTTTAATCGAGAGCGATTGTAGCAGGAAAGAGAAATGATGCAGTGAAGCCTTATTAAGATTCCCCGTTGGAGAAGTTGGAGATTGGAGCAGGCCGCGTTACCCCAACACCGTCATCGATCAGAGAACAAGACGCTCGTAGACTTCGTTCTTCCAGTCGACCTGCAGGTCCGATCGAGACAGATCCCAAGACTATTGAATTACATTCCGTAGCAGGGATCCACCGGGGCTGAGAGCAGAATCAATAGTCTGTCGCCCTTGCATCGGGGCGCCCATTTCTCCATCTGGACTGATCTATATCAAAAGCAAGAGGTTCCCCGAGAGAACGGCGGTTCTCGGGATTCGAATTCCAAGTGTCTATTGTCTTTGCCTCGTTCTCTCCTCATCATGGCCATCCTCTCGCGCGTGCGGCAGTTTGCCGACTACGCCATGGCTCTGCTGCTCGCCACGACTGTCTCAGCCTCCCCGATTCTCTCGCGCGATGCACAAGCAACCACCGTCTTCCAATTCGAAACCAACGGCACCTGGATTGAGAACATCGCCATCCGTCCCGACGGCGACCTGCTGCTAACACGCATGGACGAACCCGAGCTCTGGACGGTGAATCCGGTCGACGGTTCGAGGTCACTGGTGCATCGATTCGACCAGGCCACCGCACTGATGGGCATCACGCACATTCACGATGATCGCTACGCCGTCGTGGTGGGAAATGTCACCATCGCTGAAATCGGCCAGCCCACGCCGGGGTCCTTCTCGCTGTGGGCCGTGAACATGGCTGCCGACAGTCCACAGATCAGCCCGATAGCGGCCATCCCCGAAGCGGGCTGGTTGAACGGAATGGCGTGCCTGGACGACGAGTCGGGCACGCTACTGGTGGCGGACTCGGTCAATGGGGTCATCTGGAAGGTCGATCCCTTGTCTGGACACTACGAAGTCGCGCTGTCGGGTCACTCACTCGAGCAGAATGGCCAGGCCCTGGGGGTGAATGGGGTCCATGCGGCCGGGGACATGGTGTATTATACTTCCAGCTCGCTCGACTCGCTCTTCCGAGTGCCCGTGGATACTGAAGGGCTGGCTGCAGGTCCGGTGGAGACTGTGGCTGCTAGTAACTCCTTGCCTGACGACTTTGCCCTGGCGTCTGACGGGACTGCATATCTCATGGCCAATGTGGATAACCAGGTTCAGCGCGTCTCTCCAAGTGGGGAGTTGTCCACGCTGGTCGGAAGCAAGGACTCCTCGCTCGTGGCTGGTCCGAGTGCCGGTCAGATCAGCACCGATGGGAGCATTCTGTACGTGGTGACCTGTGGCGGGCATATCGCTCCTCCGCAGGGAAGGCTGGAACCGGCCAAAGTGGTTGCCATCAGACTGTGACCAAGGAAAAACTACAGACTGCTATTGATTCAACCTATTATAAGTCTAATCTCGTTGTATTAGACAATTGTTGTCCATAGAGCAGGACGGTGTACTCAGCGAACATGTTCTCTTCTGCATCTTGGCGCACTAGAGCTGATATGGTCTTTGTATTTCTATATATTCGGAAGTCATATGGCTGTCGATGAATGCAACCATAATGTCTAACGCTCAAGCGGAGGAGTTGCGTCCGTCAGATGGTCGTAGGTTACCCTAAAATCGACGGCCATGAGTTCAATCGACCACCAATCACCGAGGTCAAGGTGCCTACAGCCTCCGATCCCAGGTATGAGATGGCCTTGCCCTTGAGGTTCATCAGTGGCACTGTCGTCGTGCTACAAGAGTCGGGGTTTTCGACTTCGCGACCGTCCAATCGATCGGATAGCCACTGTAACGCGTTAACCGACCCGAACACGGCCGTGGTCAAATGCTCTGCTGCCAGAATGCGGTGATACTCGATGCTAACGGACTGGTTGCAGTAGCTGTGCACCAGCTCGTCCGTGTCGGCAATCGGGCTGATTTCATCCAACGCGCCCTTGTAGATGTACATCGGCATCCGGGGTGTGCCCGCCGAGCCCATCTGTCCGGCGGAACCCAGGATGGAGGAGGGCACGGGGTCGGCAAACGAGGCCTTACCACGCAAGAAGTAGCGGAAGATGTCGTTCAACATGCCGCCCGCGAATTCGCCCAGCACACAGCTGTCGGCAGAGCCATAGAACTGGTGTCGGCTGGCCTCGATCAGATTCTCGCCGAGCCATCCGTGCAGCTCCTCGTAGGCCTTGGCCACGCCGATCATGATGACGAACGCGGCGCCCGAGAAGGGGCCCATGTTGATAGTATCGATGGCTGAGGTGAGGTTGGGCAACAGACCGCCGATCGCCGCGCCTTCGAAGTGCAACTCTGGTGCGTACGAGGGTTGCAGCTCAGCCGCCCACTCGCAGGCTAACGCGCCCCCGGAGTATCCCCACATGGCATATCGAGCGTCGTGCGAGAGTCCCAGCGCCGGTGCTTCGCGCAGGGCGACGCGCACCGAATCCAGCGTCGCGTATCCTGCCAGGTATCCCGCGGCGAATTGTGCGTCCAGACCTTCGTAATCGGAGGTGATCACCCACCAGCCCTGTTGGAGAGCGGCCGACAGCTAGTAGAAACAATCGTCGTTAACCGATATGTCAGGGGAACCTGACAGTGTGCGCGGCCGGGGAGAACTTACAAAGGCAAGGTCCATGGGCTGCGTCATGTTGGGCATCAGATCGCCATTGCCGTGGGAGGAACCGTGGCGAAGAGTGTAGGAGGGGCTGCAATCTGGGTTGTTCGCATCGTAGAACGTCTCGTAGGCCAACAATTTGCTGGGGTCCGAATTATGCGGCACGATAAGGGTGGCAGCGGCGGCAATGGGTTTGCCCACGCTGTTGGTCGTGCGATATAGATACTGGTGCACCGATTCCACGGAGATGGGCATGCCCACCGGCGTGTAGGGCTCCAGCTCGTTGGCAACCTGGCGAGCACGGATCATTTCGCCGGGTGCGTATGCGCTGATGTTTTGGGGTTGTTGGTACCAGGGATCTTGACTGGGAGGCACCAGGGCCGTGGTCATCGACGTCAGGCATGCTGCCCACAGCCCTGCATGGAGCAGACGGGCAAACATTGTAGGCGAATAGAAATAAAAGAGTGACGGGGGTGGGATTCAAATGAAAGACTATGGGTGAGGAGGCCACGAGGTTGCCGAAGAACTAGGAAGGTCTAGGGGGTCATTATGAGTAAAAGCAAAAGTGAGTGCAGGGTGTAGGAGCCTCAGGGAGAGCAGAGGTCTTGGGAATAGGCGAGCGTGGAGCCTTGAAGCAGATCGATCAGGTAGTAGTCGAACTCAAACAACTTGGTTCATTGAGGTCTTCACAGGTCCTCTGAGTCGATATCTCCACAAAAGACAGCGTTTTAATAATCCTCCATAAGGCCTGGCCGATGTCTGTCCGTCTCGCTAGGTCATAAATGCTGTTGTTAATCCTAATGACAGTGATGATTGACCGTCAATCCCAGCAAGAAGGCGACTCAAGGTCTCAACTCCCGAAGTCATCGCCAGTCCGGTCCACTCGGGAACTGACCGAGTGGATCTGATTTGAGATTGCGTTCCGCAACTTTTCACGATCTTCGTGCCACTAAACGCGTTGCGGGAAGTGATCGTCATCGCCCGTGTTGATCTGTGTATTGGTTGGGCTCGTGTCCCTGACTCGAAGGGTTGAACAACCTGGGCTTGATCGATAGATATTCGATAGTCAGTTTGGAACCCTCGGGTGGTCTATTTTCATCCCTTCGACTCCACTATCCTATGTTATTTCGTCCCAAAGAAGCAGAAAATAGAAGGAAACAAAAAGAAAGCAGACAGATCCGATCAATAATGCGATTTTATCACCACGCTCACGTCAACCTTGTGAATCGCCTTTCCCATCAGAGTGCATAATCCAGATGTCATGACCAGACAATAAAGCATCCGACCAGCAATTACTGACTCTGGTCGCTTGTTGTGCCAAGGATCAGGTTCACGATGCTGATCTTGTTGGCCACGAGCCTCTTGACTTGATTATATATTCCCGGCCCCGACGAGGATATCACCGGAACGCATCCACACCACGCTGTGACCACAACAGTCCTTTCTTGACCGATGACGACGATATGCTTGCAAAGCCAGGGTATTTTCCGGACAGGACGACACGATATGTGAAAGGCCTAGCGTCGCTCTAAATGAATGACCGAGTGCCCGAATTTAAGTGTTGTTTTTCGATAGATAATCCATCTTCCTAGTTGCAATCCTTTGTTCAATCTTCGATTGTTTTTTACTATGAACATTCTATGTGGCGTTAGGTTTGCGTGCTTGCTTGTTCATCTCTTCGAAGCAATATCAACTCTGGGCCCGTATTATCTGTGTCGCTAGCTAAAGATTTGACAAGGCGTCGTACTGCTCTTGTGTTACAGCGAGCACAGATCCATGTCGCATGAAGGTCAGGTCGCTCGACGAGTCTCTCGCAAACTCGCCCGAGGTGACGTCCGTTGATTCCCACGCGGCGATTCCGGGGCTGTCGCCCACGCGATCGCAGAGCAGATACGCCTTGCCCTCTTCCTCGTTGTCCCAGAAGGCATACGGTCCTTCGTAGCTGGCGCTGTCTTGCACGCTGCCAGTTGGCACGGTCCAGTCGCCAAAGAGTCCGTCGTTGCTGACTTCCACGACGGGACTTGTCGTGTTGCCATCGACGTAAAAGCGCACGAAGGTATCGTCATCTACAGCCAGGAAGGCCAGGTCAATGACCGTGCTGGTTTGATGGTCGATATAAGTCTTCGGCTCGCCGAAGGTGCGGAAATCACTGGTATAGGCGTAGCGAATGATCTGGGTGGTTGTCGGGTCACCGGAGTGGTCCGAATCATCGGACGCATACTGTCAATCGCCGTCATCAGCGGGAAATCGTCTCGCAGCAGTGCGGAGGGGACTTACAAACTGGGAGGCCCAGTGTACCAGGTATTGTTCTAATCGTCGTAAAACCTCGTCAGCCCCAGCTGTCGTCAAGCCTTTCCCATCTGACGGGAATTACCTTGAGAAGAATCCCATACGGCGTCCGGAGCCCACACCATGCCGGCCGTCTCGTCCTCAACCGTCACCAGTCTCTCGTCGGTCCAGTTCACCAGGTCGGTACTCTCCCAGACGAAGATGCCGCGCGATCCGGTGCGGACGGCGTCGCCCCAGTTGGTCTGCTTTCATTAGCCGCCGTTCGCCTCGGTCGGTCGTCTACCAGACAAGGGAAGGCTTACCGATCCAATGTCCAGGTCCGTGCCGATGATGTAGTATTTGCCGGCGTCATCGCCAACCCCGGCAATAATAGAGGCGTCGCGAATGGCCTTGGTGCCCAGCGTCGGCGACAAGACGGACTTGCCGCCGTTGGCAGTCTCGAAAGCCAAAGGGTTGCCATTGTCGCTCAGGGCGAAGTAGACGCTCTCGTCATCGGTGGTCCAGTAGACCCCTAGGTAGCCTACCTTGTCGGCGTCGGCCTTCTTCCGAAGGGCATTCATCGAGGGCCGGGGAATAGCCAGGGCGAGGGGGGCCGTGGCCATGAGGGCCGTTATCCAAGTAGCAAAGCTCTTCATCGTCGCAAGAGGCAGGTTTCTGGGTTCGTGATGCAGACGAACGAGAGGATGAGAGGCGACGAGCTCTTTATAGCGAGCCTCCGAGGGTGTCGACTCGTGGCATGATGCAATCGCCAAGCGAACGAGGTATCAAATTGTCCGGCGTCCCCCTCAGGAGCAAGGGTCATTGGCGGGGAGAGGGATGGTAGCGCTGCCGATCCCTGACTGGGCATCTTGATATCGCAATTCTCCGACGGGGGTGTGGAGGATGGAGAGTCTAATATGAGACAAGAAGCGAGACACCCCAAAAACCGGAAAGACAGACGACCGACAGGAAGGAGAGGGAGAGAGAGAGAGAGAGAAAGAAAGACAGTCCGGGGAGATCTTGGCACCCCCGCACGTGCTCCATGCGGGGGAGTCGACAAGGACCAGGACAATGAAGAGAGAGAAAAAGAGAAGGTAGACAGACAATTCTATAGATAGACAATGCTATGTCCCCGTTTATCAGTTTCTGAAAGGCCGGGAGTCTAAGAAAGGACCAGAGCCAAAGACGAGTTGTCAACTTACTATATAAACGCAGCGTCTTCGGAGGGATGCCTTTATGCCTTCATGCTGGAGTGCCATGGTGCCTGAATCCCTATTTTCTCAGGCATATAGATTCAGGCATCCAGGCACTAAGGCGTAAAGGCATAAAGGCAGCAGCAGTACCTGGCAGATACCGCCGGGTTACCACGACAGACGCGGGCGGCAGCAAGGCGGAGCAAATCACTCGCTAGTCCCGACCGGGTTCTTGCCTGACGCGGGCTGTGGATGCCTGAATCGGGGGCATTTTGCGCCAACAAAGAACCCAAGCTGCAAGAAAGAGCGAAAGAGCGAAAGACAAAAGCACAAAAGTACACAAGCAAGACCCGACAGCAAGAAAGGCGGGTGGTGACGGGTGCCATTATAATTTATAATTGAGGGTGCGGCTCTGCCAGCTCCTCCTAACTCGACAGTCGACGGTCTTCTTCGTCTCATCTTCCTCGCATCTTCCCCTTCTCCCCCATCCACTTTCTCCCACTCCCTCATCCTCTTCTTCTTCTTCCCTCCCTCTCTCTCTTTCTCTCTCTTGCTCCTCCTTTTCTTCCCTCACCCCCTTCCGCCCTCTTCCTCTCCCATCTCTCGAATGACGCTCTTTACCCCCTCGACGTGACTCGCTCTCCTCGCCCTTTTTTTTGCAATCTCCACTTTATTATTGATTTCCCCACTGTGGAATGAAGTGAACGTGGGCTTTTTTTGACCCTGGCAGCTGAGCCTCGTCTTCGTCTTCTCCCTCCGTCGACGCCGCCTTCCTCTCCCTGAGCCTCCGCCTGCCGACCGTCAGCATGGCTCACTATCAGAATGGCCATCCGGTCTATGGTCAGCCAAACAGTCCCTCCTCGTCCGCCGCCCAACTCGCTCGTTATGCCGGCGCCTCGAACCACAACCAGCCGCTGCGGCGGATGCCCAGCTACGACGTGGGCGATGACGCCGCCCTCTCGGCTCGCACCGCCGATGCCAACGGTCGATACGGAGGCTGGTCCGGCGAGGGCTATACCCAGGCTGACCCCCGGCACTCCCACCTCCCTGTGACCAATTCCCCCCAGGTCCCTCGCAGCCGGGGCTCCTCGCACTCGACCTACCAGTATCAATACAACTCCTCGCTCGCCTCACCCACCCAGCCGACCTACAATCCCCAGCAGTACGCCGTCCCGCCGACCCCGTCGCAGCTGAGCTACAATCAGCCCGTCTATTCGGGATCCGGCAGTACCTACGCCGGTGGTTCCGGTGCTGGCAGCGTTGCGGGCCATCAGCCTTACAATCCCGCCGCCTACCAGTCCGCCGCTGCCTATCCGCAGACTCCTCCGACGCCGCTGGGTTACCCGCCACCACATCCACACCTGCCGCCGCCTCCGCCGCCCCGGGGCTCTGATCACCCGTACGGAGGACGTCCTCCTCCGGCTGGCTCCTACGGATTCCCCGCGCCCCAATCAAACCTGTCGTCCGCGTATCCCCTGGTCTCGCCTTCCACTCCCAGCGCCGCGTACGCCGTTGGAGGTCCCTTGAGTGCGGGCGGCGTCGGCTCGACGGCCTATTCCACGGGGCACTCCTCTCCCTACCTACCGCAATCACCTCGTCGCTCCGAGGCCTCCATCGCCGCTGCCGTCGCGGACGACCACCCGCCTGCACCGCCCGCCCATTCCACTGTCGGCGATGACCCCTTTCGTAAGCGTTTGAGCCTCACGCGTCCGGGATCCGGTCGCTCGCTCCCCACGCCGCCTACGCAGCATAGTCAGTCACCGTACTCGCCCCGTCGCGCCGAGACCTTGACCCGACATCCGCAAGCCCGGCCCTTGCCCGGACCTCCTGTCGACGCGGACGGCCCCGGAGCCAACGAGGTGGGAGGCTCGCCGTTTGACGATTCGTTGGACGAGCTCGAAACCGTGGGGGTGGATCGTCAGGCCTCCGGGGGCACGCGGTCGAGGTTCGGACCGCTCCATGTGGACACGCAGCACAATCCTTTCCGGGGCGACGGTGACGCGGCGCAGATCAATCCGGCCGGCCTGCGTTTGTCGCCCGACGAACGGCACACGCACACGAACGGGAATATGGCCACGGGCACGGGCCAATACGTCAACTATGACGCTTACAGCGATGACAGCGACGCCGAGGCGGCCGCCGGATTGGCCATGCTGCAAATGGCTGAGGAGGAGGACAAGGCGCAGGCCGAACGTTTGCAGGAACGATCCCGCCGCGAGACCAACGCCTCGATCATCAGTGCTTACGCATCACACCCGTCGGGCGGCGCCGCCTCCCCTCACCCGGACGACGGCGTCCTGTACGGCGGCGGCAGCTATCGCGCGCGCTCCCAGTACGGCGAAGTGGCATATCCCGGCGAAGAGGAGGCAGCGGCGACAAACGGGCTCGACCGGGACCGACTGATGGCCACATCGGGCTCGCTACGCAGCTCCAACGTGTCGTCCGACGATCGGGCAGAATACTCGGATGATTACGACTATCCGCCCGTCGCCAACGACAACGCCGCTGCCTACCCCTTCCAGCCGCTGCCCTCGCATGCGCGCGTGGATGCCGGCGGCACCGGCGGGCTATCCGAACCGGGGACGTACGGGCGCCGCATGAGTTTCGACTACGGGGAGGAGGCGGAAACGCCGCCCATCCACCATGCCCATCATTCGGACAGCGAGGGGTCGGAGCGTGGCGACGAGCCCGAAGATCTGTTCTTCCACCCGGGCATGCGCCCGTTGCCGCCGGCCCCCGTAGAACCGGCGAACAACGCCAGTCTGATTCCCCATCTGATGCCGGCCGGCACGTACCACCGGCACGCAGAGCAAGAGGACTGGCAGACGGCTTCACAGTATAATCCCTCCTACCCAGTTGCTGCAGACTCGTACAGGCCGACCGTGCCCGCCTCCTCTCAAGTCCCACGGTCGACCTCCTTGTCGAGTCATCCGATTGGACCGCGTACTGACCCCCCTATCAGGTCCAAAACCGATGCCGACCGGGCCAAGTATCGTCAGCAGCAACAGCAGGAGCTGCTGTCGCTGCGTCCCGAGTCCGGCTCGCTGCAGCTGGACGCACAGACGGCGGCCGCCATGGCCCTGGACCTGCCTACCATCCCCGCCGGGCGTCGCAAGAAGTTCAATCCGGCCAAACTGTCCTCGGAGCAGTTCCGCCGCTGTGTCGAGCCCTGGGCCCTGAGCGCCATCCTGAACTGGGTCCGCGAGCTCAGCGAGGATGAGACCGACCTCAAGGAGCAGGCCATCGTCGAGGCCCTCGTCGCCCTCTTCACCCACAAGGTGCCGACCATGAACATCGCTGACGCCGAGACGCTGGCCGCTCGCGTGGTCACCAACATGCTGGCCGAGGGGGCATTGGTGAAGGAGGAGGAGTGGGTCAAGTTCAGCTCCGGCTCGCTCTCGGGCGTGCTCTTCCAGGTCACCGGCACTGGTTGCTATTCATCCTTGCTCCATGAGCATGAGGGCGAGGCCTTTGGCCGCTGCTACTCCTTTCACTGCATGCGCACCCTGAAGAAGGTGAACCTGAAGGCGCAGATGATGGAGCCGCAGAAGAAGGCCGAGGACTGGGTGACGTTCTACAAGGTCCCCAAGACCACCTGGGAGTCGTACCCGAAGAAGGAGATCGACCGCCAGAACAATCTGCACGAGGTGGTGACCACCGAAGACTCCTTCATCAGCCAGCTGGACGTGCTGCGCGATCTCTACCGCGATCAGCTGCTGGGCATGCAGCCCTCCATCATTCCGCCCAAGCGCCTGAACAAGTTCCTGCACGATGTGTTCGGCAAAGTCGACTCGGTCAAGCGCGTGAACGAGGACCACCTGCTAGCTCAGCTCAAGTACCGCCAGAAGGAGCAGGGTCCTTTCATCATCGGCTTCAGCGACATCTTCCGCGAGTGGATCCGCAAGGCGAAGTCCGTGTACATTGACTACGCCGCCACGTTCCCCTACGCCAACTACCTGGTGCGCAAGGAGGCCGAGCGGAACATCCACTTCCGCCAGTTCCTCAACCAGGTCCGCGATCACAAGCTCTCGAACCGGCTCAGCTGGGACACTTACCTCAAGGCTCCCATCACGCGCATCCAGCGCTACACCCTACTGCTCTCCACCGTTCACAAGAACATGCTGAAGGACAGCGAGGAGAAGATCAACGTGGCTCAGGCCATCGAGGAGATCAAGCTGGTCGCGCTGGAGTGCGACAACAAGGTCGGCGAGATGAGCAAGAAGGTCGATCTGATGGAGCTGTCGTCCAAACTGCAGCTGCGGCCGGAGATGAAGAAGGAGGTCGAGTTGAACCTGGAGCACCTGGGCCGCGAGATAATCTTCCGCGGAGACCTTCAGCGACCGGGCACGCGCACCCGCTTCCTCGTCGACACTCACGCCATCCTCCTGGATCACTACCTGGTCCTGGCCAAGGCAGTCACGGCCCGGGACCCTTCGCGCACCGTCAAGTACGAGAGCTACGACGTCTCCAAGCTGCCCATCCCCATGGATCTCCTGGCTCTGGAGAGCACCAACGACGACCCGGTGGTCAAATCGTCGGTGCGCGGCGTCGCGACGGTGACGCCGCCCCAGGCCGCCACGCGTGGCACTGGTGCCGTGCCTTCGAACTTCGTCCCCGGCGGCGGGACGTCGGCGCTGGTGCCGACTACCGTCCTGGAAAGCTCCAAGGACGACAAGATTCTCTACCCCTTCAAGATTAAACACCTGGGCACCGCGGGGACCTATATCCTCTACGCCTTTTCTGCCCAGAGTCGGCAGGATTGGTGCGACAAGATCACTGAGGCAAAGACGAAGCATGCCGCCGCTCTCTTCACCCAGAATGCCGAGCCGTTCAGACTCCGTGTGCTGGCGGACAGTGCCTTTGCTAACTCGGACTTCTCGGCCTCCAGTTCGGTCACCATTGATGGCACGCCCTTGGACAGAGCAATCAAAGAGGTAGAACTGCGGTACCCGGCCTCCAGCCCCCGGCCTCAACCGGTCTGTCGAACCGCCGTCCACTGTGCCACCGTCTTCCAACAGCCCCCGGGTCGAATGATGTGTGCCATCGGCACCGATTATGGCGTCTACATCTCCGATTACAATGACCCCCGTGGATGGACTCGGGTATGGATCCCTTTTGAATAATGGTCCCTGGAAACCCCATGCTAACTAGGTTCAGGCGATTCCTATCGTGCGCGTGACCCAGGTCGCCGTATTTGAGGAATTTAACGTATTCCTTCTCATTGCTGACAAGTCCCTGATCGCCTACCACTTGGACGTTGTGTGTCCAGCCAGCGGGGTCCAAAATCAAACCACAAGTGACTCTGCTCGCCGCGCGCCCCAAAAGCTCTCAGGGAGCCGAGAAGTGGGCTTCTTTGTCGCAGGACATATGAAGGATCGTACTCTGGTCATGTACAAGAAACGGGACGGACTGTCGTCCACATTCAAGGTATGTCGGGTACCATTTTGGCATGTTCCAAGGAAAGCCATGTCGCTGACGCAGACCATTTCCTCAGGTTTTGGAACCAGTCCTGCAAAAGTCGTCCTCCAGCAAGACGCGCTTCTTCCAATCTCGTCGCTCGCAAACGGAGTTCTTCCGCGAATTCGATGAGTTTTACATCCCGGCCGAAAGTTACGGCATCAACATGTTCCACTCCTCGCTGGCAATCTCCACCCAGCGCGGCATTGAAATCCTGACGCTTGACAAGAAACAGACCTGGTCGGTCCCGGATTTCCGATCGGAGGCCCCGGAGGCGCAGGCCCAACTGTCAAGCATTGCCAACCGGATCGGCAACCTCCGCCCGCTGGGCATGTTCCGTTTGAGCGACAGCGAGTTCCTTGTGGTCTACACCGAATGTGCCGTCTACGTGAACAAACATGGCGATGTTTCCCGGAGCGTGGTCATGGAATTCGTAGGACGCGCCCATTCTGCCTGCCTGTACGGGAAATTCCTGATACTTTTCAACGAAGACTTTGTTGAGGTACGCAACGCGATGAATGGGCGTCTCCGTCAGGTTATCCCGGGTCACAATGTCGTTCTCCTCGACGACGGCAGCAGCATGCCTGGATCCGGAGCCAACAGCGTTCCTACTTCTGCAGGCGGTGCCGTGAACCTCTCGAGCGGACTGTCCAATGGTGGTTCTATGGCCAGCAGCGGACGAACAGTCAAGATCTGCATGCAACACCCAGAGCATGAACGAAGCTTGATAGTTCTCGAATTGATTGAGAATGAAGGGCAGAAGGATTGATTTTGAGGGGTCACCCCGGAAGTCATATATATCCTTCCCTTTCCTTGCTTTTCTTTCCTTGTCTCTACTTCCCTCTATACCCGGAGCCCTTGATGCCACAATTATTCAGCGACATTCTTCTGCTTCCCGCTCAGAAGTTTTCTAGTTAGCCCTTTTTCCCAGCCTACTGAGGTTACTTCGCCAGAGCGAACACTCCATTGATTTACCATCCTTCTCTTCATTTCTTATACTCTTTCCTTGAAATTTTATACCCCCCTTTTTATTTCCCAGCTTCCTTATTATTACATTTTGGTTTCTTTTTCTCTTTTACACATTTCTTTGCATTTCTTTTCATTTTGTCTATATTGGATTTTATTTGTCTTCCATCCTGGTATAGATCGTGTTAAAACATGTGGCTAATGCCATCCCTCCCTGTACATACATTTTGTTCGACGGACATTAATATATTTTATTTCATCCCTCGTCTCTTGTGACGGTTATGTACAGCCTCAATTCATGCCGTCCGACAATGGCGTATCAAACATTTCGAATCCGTAAACTGCATTTCCATATCGGAGTCGGTTGTATTCAAGCTAAACGTAATACATACATACATTGATCGGTCTTCCGGGTACAACGGAAAACAAGGCTAAGTGGCAAAAGGAAAACATAGAGAGAGAAAATGAATCTAGAATAGGAAATATAACGGTGTAGGCGCACGCAGTATGGCAGAGGTTGGGCGATGATATTATCACAAAGAAAATAAAAGAAGAGAGAAAAAGATGAGTAAGATGCAAAAAAAAAATGGAGAGTGACGAGTGGCACGGAAAAAAATATGTTGGATAGTGTTTGATTTATGACTCGAACTCAACCTTGCTCACGTTGTGTTGATCCGAATCTTGTGATCGTTGCTGCCGTTGGGCATCATTGCTATTGCCAGCCTCCGAGGGACCACCGTGGTGCTGTTGTCCCTCCTTGTCGTCCAACAAGGAGGCCTCGTCCTTCTTGTGGATGCTGACGACTTCCGCTCCTTCGAGAAGATCACGGTCCGCGTCGCGGACGCTCCGGCGTTCAGGGTCTGCCCCATACGCGCCGGCTCCCCAGCTTGAGATGCCGCCCACGATGGCGGGTGTGGACGAGCTGTTACGGGGGTCGTAGTCGTCATCATCCTCCTCCTCCTCGTCTTCGCGGCTGAGCGCGTTGCGCTCCAATTCACGCTGCGCCTCGTCCATCCGCTTCTTGACCTCGGCGGCCATGCGGATTCCGTCCGTAACTATGTTGTCGAGAACACCGCGGAGACCCTTGCCCGGGGGCACGATGCCTCCCGATGCGCCTGCAACGGAGGCGCCCGAAGCGGCGCTGCCGTGTGACTTGGCGGTGTTGATATTGGAGAAGGTTGTAAGGTTGGAAGAGAGAGAAGTGGCGACAGAGGCAGGATGCGGGTGATTGGAAAGACGGAAGGACTGAGGGAAAAAGGAGTCGAAGAACTGTTCGAGCAGTTCGTCGGCCAAGATGACCATCCGGAAGGTGGGGAGGGTGATATGTAGAGGGTTGTTGGGATCCAGGGCGGGATTTGCAGCTTCGGGAGCCTTTGCGTCATTCTGCGCCCCGGGGCTGTCGTTCCCTGGGGCAGTAGGGGAAGACTTGGTTTTTTCCTCGCCCACATCGATCAGGTCCTCCTCATCTTCCCCGATGCTGAATGAACCCAGCTTGTCCGCCGTTTCTTCCAGGTTCTTGGAATCCTCCGGCTTGCTGGGATCGGCATACTCGAAGCACCGGCGGATGAATGAGCTGACACTTCCCAAAAATTTCTCATCCGTACTCAGCCGGTCATGGTCGGGGTGCTCACGGTCGTTTGCAGCGCCAAGCTCCTCGATGGATTGAGTCGGCGTAATAGTGCCGTCAAAACCGCGACGAGAAAGGAAAAGCAATGCTTCGGAGATTCTCAGGATGCCTTCGCGATCAACCTGGCCATTGCCATGGTCGTCGTACAAGTCGAAGAAGTAATTGATATTGTTCATAATATCTCGCGGACCCTTCAGACGCGCCAGTCCATTGACCGCATTCTGCAAGCTAAGTCCTTCAGATGGATCTGTAGCCCATTTGCGGAACAAGCGTTGCATAAATTCGTGATCGGCGGGTTCAGATTGCTTGTTCCACGACGCGGCGGACTTTCCATACCCTCTAAGGCTGTTCAAACTGAGCTCGCCCGACGATTGCTTGCGGGAAGACCCGGGGGTGTCGCCTACGGCCCACTTGGCTGTAGCAGCGAGGAAGTCGCGGAAAGCGTCGTAATCCATGTGAGTCGGACTGGGGCCAAGACCCACGCGACCTATTTCACGGTCTACCGGTGGACCTAAGATCGAAGTTCGCTCGACTCGCTTCTTCTCCTGGCGCTTCGTTTCCTCGTCTAGAAGTTTTTGTCTTTGTTGACGGTCATAAAGGACCTCGTAGAACCGGTCGTAGATCACGCCCAGATCGTCCATGCTCAGCTTTTTGCTTTCTGGCCCAAGGTTCCGGATGGAGGTGCGCTTAGCGAAGCTCTCGATGTTTTCCAGCACCGCATCTTTATGCTTCTCCCGTTGATCGGTGATGGTTTGATGAGTGATACCGGAAAATTCCTTGAAAGCCACGACCATCAATTCCTGGAATCGGGTGATCGCTCGCAGCTTGGGGTTCTCGGATCTCGGGTGAGCAGACTCGTCCAGGCGAGAAAAGTATGACTTCAATACGGAGATAAAGGACCCGTCATCCTGGATATCCAACAGCTCCTCGCCGTTGACTCGCAGAATGGCAAGGCCGACCTGGAAAAGAACCTTGGGCCCTTCCAGGAAGAACACATCCAAAACCCTGAATGCAAATACCAGCGGCATCGAGTTGATGTAGAGGGAGAGAAACCACGGCAAGGAGACAACCGAAAGTTGAACGTCGGATTTGGCAAGGTGGTCCCACAGAACCGGCATAGTCTTTTCCACCAGGGACTCGAAAACCTTCTGATCAAGTAACGTGCCGTACATGGTCGTCGAATAATAACCCGGGAGGAGACGGTCGCATAAAACCGAAAGCAGGAAAAAGGCTTGCGCCTCCGACATATATCTAATACAGGTCAGCCGCGGTATCCAGACACATGGTGCAAACAAACTAAAGCATACATCAACAAAGCGGCCACGACGATATTCATGGCCTGGCAGTAACCGATCTCGGCGTTGGTCCAGCTGTAGGCCGTGAGCACCCGTCGTAGCCGTCCGATTCCTTCCTCGCTCTGGAATCCAGCGTACTCCGGCAAACTTCGATTTAGGTCTTTTTCAATCTCGTCGATCGCGAGAGATTCTTGTCCGGAGAATTTGGAAAGCGTCTCGGTATACAGCTTGGGCGACCGCAGACGCAGATACAACGAACCCGAAGCGATCTCCCAGATTTCACCGCGGAGGCGGTTGGGAAGGCCCACGCGGATCAGTTTGTGAAAGGTGGGCTGCCGAATGAGAGTCGCATTACGGCCATTTTCTACCGGTGAGATCGAGGGAGTCAACGCAGGTTCTGAAAGTAAAGGGATCAGCGGGCCGTACCTCGGAAATATTCCCCCCACAATCTCATTTTACTCCGATCCCGAAGTTTACGGGCATCACCGGGGTAGCGGAAGATCATCCCCAGCCCGGCATCGGGTGGCTGGTGCAGCTCGGAGCCGTCCCCTTCCTGGCCCTTGGATTTGGCTCCGGAAAGGAGGTATTCCGAATAGCAATCATTGACCACTACTCGCAGGTTTTCAATCTCTTTCATGCCCTCGCGCAGTCCTTTCTTCAGGCCATCGCAGAAACGTTCACAGGCCTGCCTGCTCCCGACCAGCTGGATGGTGAATCGTTGGGGGACGAAGCCGGAGCTTTGCTGCTTCCCCAGCGCACCGTTCCACGTCGTCAGAGCCAGGGAGAACACATGGCTCAGGCTGTTGAGCCGCTCAACTCGGCGGATGCAACACAGCGGAATGGTGAAGCCATTTCCCGACGGGCCCGTACCATTCGTCTGGCCGGCCCAGTAGGTAGATGCCCCCAACGTGGCAGAGGGCGCAAAACTCGTCGGTTGCGTGGAGAAACAGATATATCGTTCGCTCAGGTGAAGTCGGCCGGCATAGCGGTTGCCGGCGCGTTCGATATTGCGCGAGGCGTCCCCTTGGCTGGTCGGAGAGGAGGTATGTGGAATCGGAAGAACGAGTTCTGCGGTGATTTCCTGCAACGGATTTTGAGAGTCGGGGAGGCGAAATTGCTGGCGAAACAGGGAGGCCTTAGAGGGATTGCGATCGGATGAGGTGAGAGTAGGAAGGTTGAAGTTGGCCGGGTCAATGAATGACTGGGCTTTTTGAACGAAGGACGACCACTGCATCATGGTGCCGGTTGCGGAAGATAAGAAGATGGCCTCCACCGGGAGGGGGGCAACGATAGGTTATGAGAAGGAATAAAGGGGAGAGGAGTTGAAGGGACTGTCTCTTCTTGCCCGGTCTCTATTGCGGGAATGGGGGCCTCTTGGGTGGTGTAAGGCTGATTTGATGGCCAAGCCCAGCCCGGCAGAAGCTGGGGAGCTCAGACGGAGCGAATCAGGATCGGAAGAGGAGCATGTACGGAAGCGCACGGGTAGAGAACGACAGGGACAGGAATCATCGTGAAAACTGAGACAGCATGATGGAAGGAGAGGGTGGATGGCGGGGGAGAAAAAGAGAAAGTGAGTGAGAGAGAGAGAGAGGGAGAAGAGAGCGAGACAGAGGGCGAGAGGGGAATGGACCGGCCGCATGAAGGCACGGATGGGATGCCTGAAGGCGGTCGCGCCTCGTGCCTGGGGCTGCACGTGACGGGCCCGCGGCTCGGACAGATCGTGACGTCGTTTGTCCTCCAGGAACAAAAAAAAAACTACAGCAACTACAGACTACGAATACCAAACGGGGACAAAAAAAAAAAAAAAGGGAGAAATAATGATACCCGGAATACATTGTAAAGGAAGATAGTTAGGACTGTTGAATTAGGTCATTCAACCTCAAACATCAAAAAGAAAAGAAAAAACCAGTATGCAATCTTTCCTCAAACCCTTGTTTGCATAGTCCGTTCGGCCGGACCCCAACGGTACCTTGAGTCAATTCCATCCATTCTCAGGTGTAAAAGTCAAGGTGCGGCGGCTTAAGACTTGTCCGCGGGCATCGCCTCAGATGCCATTTCCTCGTCGCTGTAAGCCGGAGGCAGCTCGTCCGCGGCCTCGGTCATCAAGCCCTGCTTCTCGCCCACGGTGCCTCGTTCTTCCGAGGGCTTGGAGCCGGAGCGGCGATAGCGTTGCCAGAGAAAGACAACGATCTGACCGACCAGCATTCCCAGAGCGCTGGCAGCCAGTCCGGCCAACACGCCCAGGATGGCCGGTACGACGATGAAGCGCACGACCCGGGAGAAGGTGCGCTCCCAGTGGCCGTGGTGCATGTGATGGTGGTGGTGGGGGGGAGGAGGGGGACCCTTCATGTCACCCTCCGGACCGGGACCGTGGTGAGGCGGGAAAGGAGGGTGTCCCAATCCGTGGGGCCGGCCTCCGCAGTGCGGTCGAGGGCCGCCGAGTCCCAGCACGCGGGCCCGGGCAGCGTGGAAAAGGCTGCGGATGCGATCGAACAAGAGCCGTTTCAGACACTTGGGCTTGCCCCGGCACTGCCTCCAGGACACGCGAGACGGAGCGGTTTCTTCGATCGTGGCCTTGGCCAGGAACAGGTTGGCGGCGGAGTCGTGGACCAGGTGGAGGGCCACGGTGTCGAGGGGAACGGGGTGGCCATCCAGGTCAAGAACAGTAAAGCGGACGGCCACCATGTCCATCGGCTCGTCGGGTGGGGTCTGAAGCGGCATCATTTCAACCGCGTATCCCAGATCAATAGGGTCCGACTCTTGGCCGTCGGACAAGCGACGCTGGACGGCGGTCAAGTGAGTCGGCGGCGGGGGAGGGAAGATGGGGCGGTCGTTGGCCAGCAAGAATCCATTTTCAACCGAAAAGTTCAACGACTAGGGCGCATCAGTGATGTTCATCTTTTCGATTCGGAACCAAGGGGAGTCCACGATCCTCCCCCCAGGCAGAGGGACACCTACCAGAGAAGTTTCGAAGCCGTCAGTCCAGCTGACCTTGCCACTCTCGTCGACCTCCCGGAACGGGCATTCGGTGCAGCCCAGAATGACTTCCTGCTGGCTGGCCGCCAATGACTCCAACGGACGAAGAGTCATATCGTCGAGAGGGGCGACGGCGTCGACTTCGGATTCGGGGACGACGAGCAAAGCATTGGCGCCTAGAGCGATAGCGCTCCCGACCAGGAACGGACGGACGATCATGGCGGCGAAAGTTGAAAAGCGGATCCCACAGCGACAGGTAGGATCGCGAGAAACAAACGAGAGACCAGGGTAGATTAGTTTGATGGGTTGAAAAAGAGTCAGAGCGTGACGATGACGATGACAAGAAAGATGAAGATGAAGATGAAGATGCGAGAAGACGGAGGCGGGCGGAAGAAGGGCGGCAACAAAGGAAGGGATGGCTGAGCCCCCGCTGATTGGCTGACGAAGGCGACGGAGCAGGTGACGCAGCAGCTAGTACTGATAAGGCTTAGTTGACGCATCACGCGTGGGGCCCGATCGGGGTAGTCACGTGAGAGTCCCGAAATAGCGACTGCCGGGAGGCACTCAGGCACTCAAGCAGTCCTGTTCGTCTTCCTGATGGTGTTGGCTCTTAAAGACAGAGCGAGAGAACGAGAGAGAGAGAGAGAGAGAGGGGGGGGGGGGAAAGACATCCTTTTTCGTGCAGGGGGCAACAGGCATCCTCTCTCTCGCAGTAACTACGCACCGAGTTCTCCTCGGACAATCCGCACTCTCCAACACACATCGTTTCAGCCTGCCTTAGGGCCACCTCATACTTCGTACTCGCTCTCGGCTCTCAGGCTTCCAGGCTTCCAGGCAGAGTTCGGATAGCGTCAGCCGGTCTTCCGCTGAGTCAGCGGGAGATCGCCCGGGATCGGTTCTTGCGCTAGTCCTCATATAGACTAGCGTTGCCCCTCGGTTCTTCAACCGTTAGAACTCCATCTCCTCATGCAATCTTCATCGATGAACATTCAGAAACTCAGAAAAGATCTTGACAAGTGGATCGTCAATGTGGTACTATAGGTATTCCTTCCACCGTCATGGTCGGTACTCGGCCTCCGATATGCCGACATCCCCTACCCCGAAAGTAAGATATTAAACCCATAACTTAGAATATATAACCATGCATCCCTCGACAACCTTATCAACTACCCCCTATGATACCTTCATAAATCGACCGTCTACTCCCACTTGACCCAATTGATATTCAACATGGGGGTCCGCAAGCAGTTTGCTCTGGCCGTGGCGGGCAGCTTTGTCCTTCTCCAAATCCTGTTCCTTGTCAATATGTCCTACCTCTATGGGACGCAGTTCCGCAGCTCAACTCGCTTCCACAACATGAAGATTCTCTACGTGGACTATGACGGCGGTGCCGTGGGCCAGTCCGTGCTCGATGCATACGCCACCCTTCGAGGCGACAGTTTCCCTACGCTGCAAAGCTCCGACGTCGAAACGTTTCCAACACCTCGCGAGGTAAGAGCGGCGGTCTGCAGCGGAGACTACTGGGGCGCCGTGTATGCCAATTCACAGGCGTCGACGAACCTCACCTCGGCCTTGAAAGGAGACGGGAGTCCGTACGACAGCGCGAACGCACTCACTTACATCTGGAACGGCGCCCGGTATCCCGCCATGTCGATGAGTGCTGTCTACTCTAGCCTACAAACCCTGTTCGCCGTCACCCGCTCGATGTACTACGCGAAGAACGCCTCGGTCGTGCTTTCCTTTGCCAATCTAACCAGTCCGACTGCGTTGCAAGCCCTCCTTGACCCGATCCAGGCCACGGAGGTCAATCTCAAAGTGACGGAGCAAGGGACACGCGTGCTCTATAATACGGTGTCATTTGTCATGCCCATCATTCAGCAGTTTTTCTTTATGATGGCTCTGAACGGCATCTCTGCCCAGTTCAAGATCTTGACCAAGCTGGGCTGGCACGCGAACGGGCTGCTACGCATGTGTATCTCGGCCGCATACACCTTCGTCGGGGCCCTGTGCATGGTCGCCTACATCTGGTCCTTCCGGGAGTCCTGGGAGGTGAATGGAAACCAGTTCGCCCTGTCGTGGATGGCCATCTGGCTCTACATGCATATCAACTTCCTCATCATGGACATCCTCACCACCTTCGTCCCCATGCAATTCATGCCCTTCTGCGTTCTCACCTGGGCCATCGTGAACGTGGCCAGCACTATCAGTCCGTTCGAACTGAGCCCGGGCTTTTTCCGCTGGGGATACGCCCTCCCCGCACACGAGACCTACCAGGTCCTCGTCCAGATCTGGAGCAACGGCTGCGATAGTCAGCTGCACCGTGCCCTCCCCGTCATGTTCTCCTGGTGGGTCATCGCCTTGGGTACCGCCATATTCTCCGTCCGCCACCGATGCAACGCCGCCTTGGCGGCGGAGCGCGCTGCCATGCAACCGGCATCCAGAAGGGCCTCCAAGGAATCCGAATCGTCGGCTCCAAGCAAGCTTGACGGCGAGACGGCGCGACAGCCCGGGACTCGCAATTCCAGCGTTGACCAGATCCTGCCGCAGCGCCGGCGTGACACGGCTGAATCGATTCGCCTGGAGCAGCTGGCATACGGTCCCAGCTTTCCAGCGCCTCTAGGCCGAGAACATCACCCGTAACGCATGTGAGCTTGATATTGGGTGAGGCGTTCGGTGTACAGGATGGCTTGCCGGTGCTTTTATCCCGTCGACGGCTTGTGAATATCTTACCCTAGATGTTGCTGCGGCAAATCGATCATACTATGTATACTTAATTGTAATTTAGAGAATAAAAATTAGACATCAATATGGCCAATTCGCAGTCTACTCCAATCCTCCTCAACGCCCGACTCCACGTTGGGAATTGGTCCCATCGGGGTGATAGCCTTGGGGTTGATATCGCCGTGGCTCTTCGTGTCTACTCCATGTTAGCTAAACAATATCCGTCGGAGGAACCGATCCTAGCACTTACAGTTTTCTTTGATATGTCTGAAGTCTGTCGACTCCCGGAAGCCGCGAACATCCCAGTAAAGGTTCTTCAGCCAATTATGGATCACCGGATAGTCGTGACGGATGATGCCCAGATTGCATTTGAAATGCTGGACGTAGATGGAATCAAACCGAATGATCGTCGCATAGGTCCTCAGATCCAACTCCGTCAACTGTTGTCCTAGGATGAAAGGTCCTCCGTTCTGGCTAATCAACGCTTCAAGCTTATTCAGAGCGCGAAAGACTACGGGGACCGCCCGGTCGTAGCTGTCCTGCGAATCCGCGAACCCGGTTTTATACACTCCGGCGTTGAGATCCGACTGCAGCCATGGCGAAAGCTCATCGATCTGCGGCTCCAGCGCCTTCGGATACAGATTGAAACCGGGATCTGGTGGCAGGATGGAATCGAACGCGGTTGGAAGCCAGCGTAGTAATTCTGCCGACTCGTTGTTCACGATCGTCTCGGTCTCTTTGTCCCAGAGCACAGGGACCGAGTACCGACCTTTGTAGTTCGGATCGGCCTTGAAGTAGATCTCGTGCAAGAAGGTGCTGCCATACAAGTGGTCGACGGTAGCGTTCTCGTATTCATCGTCGGATTGAGGGAATCGCCAGCCTGGCCAGCCGTTGGCGTCGCCCTTGGGATACGGCTTGACGATGGACACCGAGAGGATGTCCGTGAGACCTCGCAGGTGCCGCACCAAGTTGACCCGGTGGGCGAAGGGACAGAAAAGACCTAGGCACTATCAGCGATGAGGGGAAATTAAACTATTCGGGCCGGTGCTCGTACCTATGTAGAGATGGTAGCGCCCCGCGGCCGGCTTGAAGGGGCCGTTCTCTGAGATGACTCCGTGCCATCCGTCGGTGGTGCCGACCTGGTGAATTGCGGAGTCGGAAGGGGTCGTCGCCGTCATCTTGGTCGAAATATTCCTCCTGTATGTGAGGAGGAGATGGAAGAGGAATGAAACGCGGAGCCGGACGAGGGCGAGCTTTATCGCCGGTCGACTGCCCCGCGGATGACGCCATACGGACGCTGGAGCCCTAATTCCCCGGGTGCATCAATCTACGAGAATCCATCATCCCAAAGCCACTCGGTCGATTCCGGACCAGCGCACCAGCTCGTAATCCACTATGTCCATCCATCGATAGTTGAGTCTCGGTTGGCCGCGCATCTGCCTTAGAACTGATCGCGGTACGTCGTTGACTTCCATCCACCTGTCCCGGTTGCTGATGGTAACATCACTGTGAGTGAGAAACCAGAGAACGAACAGCAGCATGATACCCATAAATGCGATGCGCCATTTCAGCAGGACCCTCTGTTGCTCCGGCAGTAAATCGGCGCTGTCCGAGCCCCGCTGGAAGACGTCGAAGTCCCAGCCCTCCCAGCCGGTCTGCACAGCCGCCCCGCCTGTCGCCTTCGACGCCTGCTTCTTCTCGCCACGGATCTTCGTCATCCATGCCGCCCAGGGAAGATCTAGGCGAGTAGCGCCCTGTCCGTACGGCGTCGGACGGTAGATGGCGCCGGGGTAGTTCTGGCGCACGATCCGGGGCAATTTGGGGCTGTCTTTGGGTGGACCGAGGGGCTTGTACTTCCGCAGCGGCTGGGCAGTAAGTCGCGGCTTCGGTGGGGTTGCCAACGGGCCCCATTGCTGGAGGGGTGCGTTGTTGTTGTTGTTGACGACGTTGGCGGTGCTGGCAGTCGCTTCGTGAGAGACGGGCACGGGGGGAGCGAGTACCTCCGGGGCGAACATGTTCCCATGGATGCCACTGGAATTGCCTTGGACGGCCTGCGTAGGCTGACCGGCCGACTGATTGGCCGACTGATTGCCAAACAGATTCGTGTTCTGCGCTATGGCCGGATCAACGAGGACCGTATACTCGACGGCAGCCGAGTCCCTGGCCGGTGGCTTGTTGCGTTTGGACCGCTTAAAGCGATCAGGTCGGAGATGCTTGAATCTGTCGGAATGCGAATTTCCCGGCAGCTGCTTCACGAGAGACTTGACCTGCTTCGCACTTGGCTTGGGCGGCTTCTTGCCCGACTTGTCCTGCAACGTCAAGCGTGAGAGGTCCTTCACCAGATCCACCGGAAGGCGAGACTTCTGGTTGCCTTTCCACGGGTTGGGCTCTTTCACTAGGGCCTTGTCCTGATGTTCGCGAATGCGAGCTCGCTTTCGAGGTCCACTCTGCTCCAAAAGATCTAGACGGAACTCAGGATGCTCCTGCTTCTTCGTCTCCGAGCTAGGAACGACGTCAGGCGTGCCGTCCAAATAATCCCACGCCGGCTTTGAAGCCAGATTTACCGGCTTCGTATGGTGCAGATGGATTTTCTCGTCGTCGCTGTCATCGTCGTCTGAGGGATCCGTGGGTGGGGAGCCACCTCGAGTCCTATCTGCATCGAATAGAGCCGTGTCTTGGGAAGATTCGGACTCGTCGCCGAACGATCTCGGGCTTTCGTTGTTTAAACCTTGTCTTTGGTCGCAATCCTCCAGCTCGTCGTCCAAGGACAGCCCCTGAAGACCGCTTTCCTCGATCTGCCGCCACTCGGGGGGAGCATGACTGGCTCTATTCTCTTCTACACTTCCCTCCTCCTCACCCGTCCCCATTTCTGTCGGAAGGTCATTCTCCAGCTGATTGTCGAGCTGCCGCAATCTCATCATTTTCTGTACCAGCATCCTCGCAGTATCCACCTTGTCGCCATTTCCAATCTTCGCTTGATCCGCGACTTTCGTAAAGGCGCTTTTCAACTCTCCCAGTTCGCTCTGAAGAGACTGCGTGACCCCCACAGAGGTCGACAAGTCCGTCTGCAGCCCCGAGATTTCCTTTTCACGTCGCTCAGCCTGACTCTTGTATTGCTTGCTCTTCTCCACCGCCTCCCGAGCCATCGCCAGATTTTTTTGACTCTCCTCGAAATGCCGCTCTTTCTCCTCCTCGGCCGTCGTGCAGCGGCGTTCGATGGACACCACTTTGCGTTTGTATTTGTTTGCTTCATTCTTCTCTTGGCTCATCGCCTCCTTAAGGGATTGGGATTCCCCTCGGACGCGCTCAAGCTCCTCAGCTAGAGCGTTGTACTGCTCTTTGAGGTCATCGTCTTTTCGTCCTCCCCGAGATGCCATGATGTGATCAATACTAGGCTAAGTTCCTTGGATAAACGGTTAGCTTGCTTTTGTCTTTCTTGCGGGATGATGGACCTAGACCTGTCGCGTTGATGGTTCCTAGAGTTTGTATTTGGGGGTTAGGGTAGATGGAAATGAGTTTATAGATACGGTATGATGCTTAGAAAGTGTAGTATAGGTGTAATAAAAGCTGTAAAAGTGTAGAGAAATGTATGTTGTAAATAGCGTTGGTTACTGTAAATACTCGAGTATGTTGAATTGATTGGTGTGGTATATAGTTCTCGAGCGAAATGTCTGGGGAAAGGTCCAGGACGTGGACCCCCGTTATTTATATCGACACCAGCCTTATGCACGAGCATTACAAAGGCTTCGTTGAAGTACAGTCCGTTGCAAGTGATGCACAATAGACTCAGAAGGGACATTGGTCTAGTGGGATGGAAGATTCCAAACTTCTCAACGGAGCGCGAGCTGGCGGGAGGAAAAGGATATTTAACACCGCTTCATCATTGTTTGGTACACGGCACCTTCCACCTGGGTGACAAGGTCATTGTCCTAAGATATGGACTCTTTGTCTAGTCACCTCAACGATCGTTGTCGCGCGTAAAACTGAGGATTCAACAAAGACGACAGAACGAAACAAAGAGTGAAAAGGCGGGGAAATCCGAACAGTTACAGCAGTATGTACAAAAAGATATTCAAAATACGATCGCTCAGGCGACTACTTACTTACAACTTCGACTTCTGTCCCTTGACGTTGGGAACCGCATCTCCCGATAGGAGAAAATCGGGGTAGTTTAGATTTCCGAATGCTGCACCTCCGGCAGACATGCGCCAGGATGCTCCATCCACTATAGGGCCAATATCAGCTTCCATATGCTACCCGCAGAGCGAGAGAACTGCTTACCAACGAGCGTCTGCCCGGATACATAACTTCCGCTGTCGGCGAAGAGATACACCGTGGCGTCCGCGATGTCACGGATGGAGCCAAATCGGCCGAGCGGCTGCGATCTAGTATACTCTTCAATAGTATTAGAGGGAAGCAGGCGGTCCAGACCCTGCGCGACGTTAGCGAGGAATTTCGGAAGGTTGAATATTCCCCAGCGACGGGCTTACCTCAGTTGAAGCGATGGGGCCCGGGGCGATGATGTTTGAGGTCACTCCGAGCGGGCCAAACTCGATGGCAACGCTGTGCGACAAGGCGTCAACACCGGCCTTGGCTACAGACACATGGGTCTGGAAGGGCATGGTCCTGTAATGAATGGTCGCGCTGACAAAGATGATGCGTCCGCCGGTACCGGCTGGCGACGGGGTCACTAGCAAGGGGGAATGGATAGATAAGTATATCGTGACTCGCTAAAGAATCTACAGGGAGGGTTTGGAGGTAATCTCACAGGTCTTGGGGTCTACCTTATGCTTGTTGGCAGACTCCACTAGGTAGGGCAGCGTAGTCTTGAGCGTGTTGTAGGAACCCAGCACATCGATATCCATCACGGACTTGAAGGCATTGGGCGACAATTGGTTAATAGAGGCGAGGAAGTTGCCCGCCGCACCGGCACTATACGAGGCATGTCATGTTAGACGAGGAGCGCCCAGAGGGTCGCGTTGGGTCGACGTACATCACAAAGTCAATGGCACCGAATTCCTTGATACAGCGATCCACGGCGCTCTGGAGACTCTCAAGCTTGCGCACGTCGACGGCCCCGACGCCAATGACTTTGGCCCCCGGGCGAGCCGTGGCAATGTCTCGCGCCGCCTTTTCGGTCTTCTCGACATTACGGCCTACAATACAGGCATTGGCGCCTAGGTGGACCAGACCGCGGACTTGGGCACTGCAGATGGTGCCCGCACCCCCGGTGCAGAAGACCACTTTATTCGCTGGGTTGGGGTCAGCATCGGTAAGCTGGGCTATAGTAACGGATGACTTACTGAATAGACCGTCCTTCCAGGTGTTGCTGAGATATTCGGGCTTGGGAAGAGACATGATGGCAACAATTGAAGGGGCAGGGTGATATGGAGAGGAAATAGAAAGAGGAAGGAGTCTAGGTGTCAGGTAGAGTAGAAATATAAACAGAAGAGAAGGCGACGAAGGGAGGCGATGAGATGAGAAATCGCAGGTGAACAAAGAGCGATCGGCTCCTTTAGGTACCTCGGCTGCTGCGGACCGACTGGTGTTAGCCTGAGGCAGTGGGCGCGAGCCTGACGGGAGCCTGACAATTTATGCACGGGCACTGACTCATCAGTGCATACAGGATAATTATGCAGTGTCTTTGCGAACCACCATCGCAGGGAATCGAACGGAGGATTCCTTAGTTTTGACTCGGAACTGTGTCGCAAGATGATAACTAGTAATTACTCCGACTAACTCTCTCTCTACCCACTCGGGACTCCCCAGAGACTGACACCAGGTGAGCAATGGCCCGGCGGTGATTGGCGGCGTCGGGCGCGCCTCAGGCCGGCGACGTCACTTTTTTCCTTTTTTTTCTTTCTTTTTTCTCTTCATCTGCTTCTTTCTTCTTCCCGAGGAACTCATCCATCGGAATCCACTTTTCCATCTTGCGCTTGCCTGCTTGCCTCTGCTCCATTCATTCTTTGATATCCTCCCAAGCATCGCAGCGGTTCGTCGTCATGGCGTGTCCCATCACCGTCAGCAAATTTGTCGGCACCGTGTCTCTGGGTCTATTGACGGTACGTCCCACGCCCAACCAACAACATCCCCAATGATCCCGTCGTCCGTCCTGGCTAACGCGTCGGTTGGAATTTGTAATCGCTTAGGGTCTTTCCTACTCCGCATCAGCCGTCACCGTGCCCTCTCTAAGTCTCCTGCCTACCTCCGCCAACGCCGCCCGGTCGCTGCACGAAGTTAAGCGCCTCAACCGGAAACACGGCCTGCGGCTATCGAACCTGGCCAATGGCTGTCTGCTCTTCGCCTACGGCATCTCCCCCAAACACCGCAAGCATCCGTACTTGGTCTGGATGTGCGTGACGTCGGCACTCGGCACCTACGCCCTCGACTACTGGTTCCATCGCGCCGCTGGTTTCAAGCCCTGGCTGCAGAGCTTCGTCCAGGACACGGGGTTCTTGTTCCTTGCTCGGAAGTCGGCGCCTAAGAAGGAGGAGGATCTTGTGGTCGTGGAGGCCGATGAGAATGTGAATGGAGAGAGCGTGCGGAGGGAGCTGGATACCGAGCGACGCTTTCAGCGAGTGCGCGCCGTTTTCTCCGGACTGGCCCTGGCGATGGGCATCGTTGGACTTTGGGGCGATCGGTCGTCTTAGCGGGTGAACCTGGATGATGCGGAGGCTGTTTCATACCAACCGTGATTCTCTGCGAGTGGCGCGCACGATACTGACACCGAGTGCTGCCGTTGTTGGCATCCTTTTTTATTTTCTTTTCTATGTTTTTATTTATATTCTTATTTTCTGGTATTTTCTCTCTGCTCTTTCGGTCTGGTTTCCATGCGGGGATTTCTCTCGTTTAATGGATGGCTATGCAATGTATATTGGCGATTAAAGGATGAGGTCTGGAGTCTTATAGTGATAGGATTTGAATGAAGCGCACACGATTACTATTCCATTCCCCTACTCATAAAGCCGATCGCTCTCCGCTCTCCGCAGTGGCGGCGGGGGTTCGGCGGTCCGCCCCCGCCCCCGCCGACCACCACCAGGATTCGGTGTAGACGTCAGCCGGTGAGATCCCAGTCTACATGACAATTTATATAACAGGAAGTCAGAAAATCATGGTTCATTCCTCTCGGTCCCCTTCACATCTTTGGTTCTTGTCTCCCTAAACCCCCCGACTACCCTCCCAACATGTATCTCATTCTCCTCCTCCCTTCCCTCTGGATCCTCTACCATCTGCTTCATCTCCTCTATAAAACCTTCACTTTACGGTCTCTTTCCTCCGTCCCGGGACCCTTTGTGACCCGGTTGACCAAGCTCTGGTACTTTGATCGCGTGCGACGGGGTCATTTCGAAGAGGACAACGTGCGTCTCCATCGTCAATACGGCCCCGTCGTGCGCATCGCCCCGGACCATTATAGTATCAGCGACCGGACCGCCATCAAGACGGTCTACGGAACGGGCAGCAAGTTCGCCAAAGCGGCCTGGTATGAGGGCTGGAAGCACCCCGATCCCGACCGGTGGACCTTGTTTCCCGACCGCGATGTGAAGCGACACGGTGAGTTGTCTCTTTGACCTGACCAGAAAATGGAAGAGTGCTGATAGGAAATACAGCTGAAACGCGCAAGAGGTTTTCCAGCCTCTATTCGATGACCTCGTTGGTTCACTATGAACAGTTCGTGGATCATTGTGCCGATATCTTCACCCAGAGATTGTCCGGGTTCACGGCGCGCGGGGAAGTTTTCAATCTCGGGCATTGGTTCCAGTGTTATGCCTTCGACGTGATCGGCGAGATCACCTTCGGGCAGAGATTCGGTGAGTCTCTACGGGCTATTTGGAGGATTGTAAAAGACTGACACCCGCGTAGGGTTTCTGGATCAAGGACACGACATTGAAGGCACCATGGATGCGCTCCAGAAGCTGATGGCCTACAGCACGCTGGTGGGGATCTATCCTGAATGGCATCCCCGACTATTCGGTCCGCTAAGCCGCTTCAGCTGGTCTGGGGCCGGCGGTCGAGCCTATATAATGCGGTACGTGGGGGAGAGAATCCAACAGCATAACGCCCAGCCGAAGCGAAACCTCGAGAGCGATACCCTACAAACGCAGGACTTCCTGGAGAAAATGACTTTAGCGCGAGACAAAGATCCCGAAAAGGTCACCGACTATCATCTCTTTATGATGGGCCAATCCAACGTCATTGCCGGCTCGGATACCACGGCCATCAGCCTGTCGGCCATCATGTACTACCTGCTGCATTCGCCGGTCGTGCTGGAGAAATTGCGCCGCGAAATTGATGATTTCACCGTGCAAGGTCGCTGCAGTGCTCGCGTCACGTTCAAAGAAAGTCAAGAGATGCCGTACTTCCAGGCCGTCATCAAAGAAGCTCTGCGTATGCACAGTGCCACGGGCTTGCCCCTGTGGCGCGAAGTTCCGGCAGGCGGAGCAGAGATTGGCGGCTACTTCTTCCCTGGAGGCTCGGTAGTGGGCGTGAACACATGGGTGGCACACTATGACGAGGAGATTTTCCCCGACGCAAAAGCCTTCAAACCGGAGAGATGGATAGAAGCGGAGAACACCCCGGAGAGACTGAAGATCATGAACGACATGTATATGCCGGTGAGTTTACCTCTTGCTACGTTTCGTTGAGCGTCGAACGGATAGCACTAACGCGTAACAGTTTGGCCTTGGATCCCGAACATGCATTGGGAAGCATATCTCGATCCTCGAGATGTCCAAGCTGATACCGCGAATCGTTCGCGATTTTGAATTTGGCGTGAGGAGCCAAAAATGGAACACGGAGAATTTCTGGTTCGTCAAGCCAACTGATTTTGAGGTCACCGTCACCAAGCGAAGGTCGGGCCAGACATCCACGTAAATTAAAGACCCCCCTGGAAGATTTTAGGCGTTCAAGTTGCGATTTTAGCACCTCCTAAATTAAACCGTTGATATTCCATAATCAGTTCGTTCACTCCCCTCATATCGGTATGGTCGTATCTTGATAGGCCTGTCTCGGTACTCGAAACCATATACTGCTCGTCAACTGCGGTATTCGAGCGAATTCTGGAGACGATAATGCGGGCCAGGTGCCAAAATTCCGGGGCGTAATGCACAAACCCAATCTTCTTCCATATCTCCCCGGGGGTGTTCGGTACGTCTTTGTCTTCTGGCTGGCGCTTGTTCCAGATGCGTCTCCAGTTTTCCAACCCAGTTTGCACTGGTTGCAACGATGACTCGAAGACCAACGAATTTTGCAAATGAAAAGTGAGGGAATGCAACGCTGGTTTAAGGGTTCATCAGCACAAGCGACGTAGTCAAGGCAGGGAGAGCGTACACTGCACGGTAGTGAATAGATTCAACGTTCCCATACTAGCCAGCTCGTGCACCTGCCAGTCATCTAAATCTCGTTGGCAGATCTTCCGAAGCATAGCTGATACCGAAAGTCTCTCGCTCCAGAACATGGATCCCTCCCATTCTGTCAGGAGCGCATAGCATTCCTCGGCTGATCCAGCCTGAAAACACGCTTCTGGGCAAGCGAGGTCCATCTTGAGCTCGGAGACAACCATACGCGGAGGAGAATTGTGGAATATGGTGAGAGCTGCATCAAACAGGAAGACATATGTGAGGGCTCTAGATCCAGCATCAGCACTCTGCCAGCTTTGCTCTTATATTTGATTAAATAACTACCGGATCAGCTCTTCTTGGGCAATAAATTCTCGCCACCACGCATCAGAAGAATGGTTCGTGTTGAAACCCCCGTGAGTGGCAGATTCGAACCCGATCATCCTTGCCAGCTGTTGTCTGTTAGCTCTACTGTTTTCGTGGGGGAAAGCCGGCTTGCTAGGTAACTCACCGTGACCATCATCGCATGCCGGTGCCTTCGAATGCGTGCTTGTGCATCCGTGGAACCTTCTCTTTTCTGTAGCGAGCAAACCAAATAGGTCATCTGAATACATTCTAAGCGTTCTTTCGTCCAATTAGTTGGGTCCTCCCCGATGGCGGATTCCATGCTGTCTCCGGGGTTCTCGCGATGATAGGCGTTGCTAAAAACAAGCTCCTCGACACTGTCCATCCACATCCTGGCATTTCGACCATCGTTATCACGCGGCGACAGGCACGCTCCGATGATGACCATCACGCAAATCAGAGTGGGATGCGCTGTGTCAAGGTCAAATAGCGGTCTGTGCACTATGGGACAGCTGGGATACCACAGTGACCAGAAGTACTCTAGAAAGCGACGAATGTTTTGGGGAGCAAAAAAGGAGGAACATGTCTCTTGAACTGCTGGTGTCCAATCTATCTTGATGATGTGTGTATTCTGCTTCGTGGAAATGACAGAACGGAGGATTTGCACAATTTCTTCGTTTATGGGAAGAAGAGGATCGGATTCCTCTGAAGCTGCTCGGGGAAATTCGATGGCTTTAAAGAAATTGTCGGTCGAGCTCCCGAGGTCGGGCAACAGATCCAGATAGGATGGCTCCGGAGGACATTTCTTTTCCCCGAAGGCCTGCGCATAGGCATGCACTGCATGATTCAGCACTAGACTCTGTCTCTGCTCGAGTGTTTTTCGATCTAGGAATGTGGCCATTCCCTTTGCACTGGTAAAGTACGCCAGATACTCTAATCTCTCAGCAACCTCAATACTGCTCGGAGTATGCGGGGTGTACAACCAGTCGAGGGCGGTAAAGTCCAGTGATGAAGGGAGCACAGGAAGTTCATCGAAGTCGCCAGTGCTTTCAATCGGTATGGTTTCGTCTCCCGTGCAGTCCTGCTGGACAGGGAAATTCGCCTTGGACTTGCAGCCTCGTTCATGACGTTTCATCACATCCCTACCGACAATGTCAGTGCGGGGATTTGGGGGAGCGGGCAGTAATGTATGAGCCTACTTTCGAGTAAAGAACTTCCGGCAGAAGCAGCACTCAAACGGCCTCTTCTTATCATCTGTCTCGGTCAGCGACGCGATGAAGCTTTAGATTGATCTGCATACGGGACCTGAGATGCCGTCGAAGATGCTCTAGACGACTCAGACGAGCCAGGCAGACGTTGCATTGCCATTGACCGGGCGCCATGGTCAACTCTGCGCCCACAATATCACCGAAGATTCGAGGGAAGTTTGACGGAGGACGAAGCTTTGTGGGGGGAAGAAAAACGCGGGATTGTTGATCGTGCGGGGAAGGCGTGGCCGAAGTGGAGCCGATCATCTTCCACCTGCCACCTTCCATGACCTGTTCTACTGCTCTACTCTGTTCGACTGGTAGTGTTCCTTACTAGTAGTATGAACTACTCTAATGTATGACAGGTCTTCCTATCCTTTTCGGGTATGTGTTGTTATGTTCAGACCAATAGTTATATACATATACTGTCCTCCCTCCCCTCTAGAGCCACAGCAGTCCGCCCATCAGCAGTGCAAACATTCCCCATTGCCTAAGACCGGGCTGAACCTGACTGGCACGGCTGTTCGCATCATCTTTTTGATCGTCATCGTCCTGACTGCTGCTTGCTCCCCCGTTGATCCACGGCTGGCCGGGTAAGGAGGCGTTGCTGCCAGCCACCTCCTGGGGTTCCAGCAGTTCATTCTCTACCAACTTGCAGTCAACTCGATAGTCCGACTTATCGATGCTGTTAGACACCGAGATAGGCAGGTCAAACACCGTGTAGTAGTCCGTTCCATTCCACCGGAAGGACTGGTGCATGGAGATGTTGTAGTCGCCTCGCGCGGAACCGGAGCCCCCTTGACCGTCACCCACGAGACAGTCCGGCCACGTCCAGTCGACATGTTTCACGGTGGACGAGGGTTCCAGGTCGAGCACTGGGCCGACGTAGGAGTCAGAATCTGTCGAGGTGCCATTGGAGATGGTGAAGTTTTTAGAGGTGTCGGTGGAGGTGAGGAAGAGGTTGATGTTGTGGAATTCGGTGTCCGACGAGGAATCGTGAGAGAGCTGGCCGTTGCCGGAGACGTCGATGGCGACTTGAAGCGTGTCTACTCCCACTGAATCAGAGAAGGGAAGCAACGGACTAGGACGAAGCGGTACTTGCCTCCGCCCAGCGGAGTGTTGGGCTGCGGCGCGTCGACAATCGCCAACCCGGGGGTATAGATCTGGCCGTTGACGACGGTGAAGGCCATGATGGGCATGAAACAGCGACGAACGACGGTGAATTCTGCGCGAGATAGGGCTGGGAGCCTATTTCATCTCGGACGAAGCTCTAAAAGCAACGGCCAAAGAGAGCGCCAAGGCGTAATCTCCGGATCTCCACTTCTTGGGGGCAATTTCTATGGAAGTTTTCCCTAGTCTGACTGGTGGAGATTCGGCTATCTCATTTGATGGCAGGCCCCCTGGCTAATTTCCGGCTGAGTCTAGACTTTCGAACGGTGTCATTCGTTCTGTGATGGTTGGTGCCGACTGTGCAGTTCATATCCAGTTTTAATATCATTCTGATTGTCGACCAGGGGGGGGGCAGCGCTATGCTTCGGCTTCATTATTGTCAACAATCAACACTCAACGACCTCCACCGACTCGCCTATAAACGTTGCAACGACGCCTCTTCCAAAAGGACTTCCCCACCACGATGACAGCCTCCAAAACCCAAAAGTCTAAGATGTGATGACTGCGCCGTAATCATCCACCCCCTTGGCAAGGTGGGGACCGGCCACCATGTCTTTACCCCTGTGCTCATCCCTTCAAGACGATCATCTTCACGATGGATGCCAATCACGACACCCCCAATTTTAATCGTCCACCTCTTTTGTGTGATTCTCCTTCAGATCCATGCGTTTGATCTCCCGGCCGGGCCCGGACCCTCTCCGTCGCCCTCAACTCTACCGACGTGTCTTGCAGACGGTGCTCATCCTCTTGCTCATCTGGACCGCCGCCGAAATCACCACCGTCCAGCGCCGCCTCGACCCCCCCTTGGTCTCCGTTGACGACGAGCGCCTCTCGCGCAAATCCCAACAGCACTCCGAGCGCGTGTTCATCGTCGGCATCCACTGGAACAACGAATGGATTCTGCGGAATTACTGGAACCAAGCCGTTACGGACTTGGTCCAGACCCTGGGCCCGGAGAATGTCTATCTCAGTATCTACGAGAGCGGAAGCTACGATAACACGAAGGGGGCCCTCGTCGAGCTGGATCGCATGCTGGACCCCCTCGGCGTCCCGCGAAACGTTACGCTCTCCGACGTGACGCATCAGGATGAGATCGTCCAGCCTCCTATCGGCGACGGATGGCTACAATCCGAACAGACAGGCTCTGAACTCCGTCGCATCCCATATCTATCGCGATTGCGGAATCTGAGCCTCCAGCCGCTAGTGGACCTAGCGAAGCAGGGCATATACTTTGACCGAGTTCTCTTTCTGAACGACGTGGTGTTCACGGTACGTTGGACCCGTTGTGGAACCCATAGCGACACAACTGACCCCGACGGAGTACACTAGACGCAAGATGTTCTTGAACTCCTCCAAACCCGGGACGGCAAGTATGCCGCCGCCTGTTCACTGGACTTTTCGCACCCCCCAGCCTACTACGACACGTTCGCGCTGCGCGATCTCCAGGGCCACGAGCCCATCATGCAGACGTGGCCGTACTTTGACTCGTCCGTGGCCCGACAGGCCCTGAAGCGCATGGAACCAATTCCTGTGGCAAGCTGCTGGAACGGAATCGGTAAGTTGATCTTTATTCGCCCTCCGTCTATTCGGAGGATCCCGACTCACGGATTCAGTTGCGATGCGCGCATCCCCGTTCGTCGCACACGAGAACCCTCTACGCTTTCGCGGGATTTCCGATTCCCTGGCTCAAGAGCATCTCGAAGGCTCAGAATGCTGTCTCATCCACGCGGATAATCCGCTCTCTACCCTGTCGGGCGTCTTTGTGAACCCTCGAGTGCGCGTGGGATACCACGGCGCGGCGTACGAGGCAGTTCATCCGGGGGAGCAATGGCTCACGACCTGGAACATCTGGGCAGGCCTGTGGGAGAATCGACTGAGACGATGGAGTGGCGTGAATCGGAGTAGGAGAGAGGTTCAAAAGCGCGTGGCGCAGTGGGAATTGAAACATGGACAGGAAGAACGGGGCTCGTTCTGCTTGATTGATGAGATGCAGGTTTTGAGACCTTGGGGGTGGGCTCATGTATAGATTGATTTGCTGTTTAGGATCTTCGTGTATATAATTTTGGAATGTACTTATTTAATGATTCATATTTGGTGCTGGTGTACTGGCAAGGAACTCTATCTTCATAGTGCAGGTCATGGTGATATAAACCTATATGGGAAGGCAAGGGGAGATTCCTCTCGCTCTGTGCCTCCGGAGTGGTCAAGTTGGTGGTGATTAAGCTGACGCCGAATCAACTAGGCAAAGACAGGATGAATCTTCCCTGTCGCCCGATTCTCCAACCTTTCTGGGATCATGCTCTCATAAACATGACGCGCCCACGAGCAGCACACCCGTCGAGTATCCTTAGGGTCAATAATCTCTTCCACCCCAAACGCATTCGCCGTACGCACGGGATTCATCAACCGTCGATATTCCTCCTCCAGCTCCTCGTACCGGGCTGCCTTCTGGCCCGCCTTTTCGGCTTCTCGCAGCTCATGCCGGTGGCCGACTTCTATGCCGCCTTCTAGAGGCAGAGATCCCCACTGGCCTGACGGCCAGGCGACCTGCATGACCGGATCGCGCGCGCCTAACATGAGACCTCCTGCCACGCCGTACGCTCGTCGAGTTATCACGTTGAATAGGGGCGTGGTGGTGCTGAAGTATGCCTTGCCGAGTTCAACTCCCCAGCGCATTGTCGCGGCACGTTCGGCTGCGGTGCCTATGGCATAACCGGCTATGTGCATAGATTAGACTAGCGCATCTGCGGTGAAAGAAACCAGGGTCTGGACCAACTTACGGACGTCGATGAATTGGAGAATCGGCAGGTTCGTCACATCGCACAGTTTCAACAACCGCGTCAGCTTCTGGCTTCCAGCAGCGTCTAATGCCCCTCCGTTGACCTCACAGTTCAGCGAGATCACCCCGATCGGTCGTCCTCCCAGTCTCGCTAGCCCCCCGATGGCAGTCCGACCCCAAAGCGGCCCGATCTCGAACCAGGAGTCTCTGTCCACCACGGTTGTGATGATGACGCGCGGGTTGTACATCCTCGTCGGTCGACGGGGGACAATGCGCCGGAGCGCCTCGTCCTCGCGATCTTCTGGATCGTCACTGACGATTGTCGGGGGCGCTTCTCGGCCGCTGTTGGGTAGAAACCCAAGCACCGTGCGGATCTGCTCGTAGCATTCAGCTTCGTTTGCAGCAAGATTGTCGATCGTGCCATTCGTGCAATGAATCATGGGCCCGCCCAGGCTTTGGAAATCTAGATCCTCCTCGAAAGTCGCTTCCTTTACGACTTCCGGCCCGGCGTTGAAAAGCGCACCGACGTCGGCCGCCATGACCGAGAAATGACATGAGACAACGCGTGCGGCACCGAGGCCAATCTAGCAGGGTCAGCTTCACTTAGCCGGTGGATGAAGGCGAAAGGAGCTGCGACGAGCGAGGAAAGGGGGAGCACATACGGCGGGTCCAACAACCGCGCCCAAATTGGGGATCCCTTGGTTCAACTGATCCACGACGTGTCTGTACATGGTAACGTATGGCAGATAACTCCAACCTGCCGTGCGAATTGTCGTCACGCTGCCGCCGCCAGAACTGCCGTCAACCAGCTTCACGACGGGCAACTTCAATGCTAGTGCTAGTTTCTCCAGATAGATGGTCTTCCCCCCGGTCGCGCCATCTGCATGCCCGCTGCGAAGAGAAAAGTCATCCGCAGTCAGCAGCACTCGGCGACCACGCAATTTTCCCATTCCCTGTACATTGTTGCTGGGGATGAACGACGCGGGCTTCTCTCGCATAGGCCCCGTCTTCTCCCATATCACCGTGCCGGACACCGAGCCAATTTCTCGGAAACTGTCGCGATCGAGCAGTAGGTCAAGACGCTCCCGAACCCAAAGTTTGCCGGCTTGCTTTTGGCGGATAAACCCCCTTCGAGTGGGATCCGGGGTAGCTGCGATCGTGCGGAGAGTGTGGATCTGGTCCAGCACGTCGGAGTAGTCCGGGGGTAATCGGGGGGATGTAAGGTGCGAATTGACCTGATCCAAGCGTTTTTTCGCCGATGACTTGTCGTCTGGCATCTTCGCGCATTTATTCTGACCAGAGTTGAAGGTTCAAGAATCAGGAATGTGCCCCCCGAATGTTGATCGTGTCTTGCATCCTTCGCGCTCTGAGGGGTTGTTAGTTAATATTCGTTCTCCGAGGTCCGAGGGAATTCCCCAACAGACATAAGTGTTGGTAGGCTTCACTGAACGGGGACCAGTCCAGTTTCTCCCTTTTTTTTTTACGCTGATCGAAAATGACTGTTCGACCCATTCGGCGACTTTTGATTGCCAACAGGTAATTTGCGCCCAGTTGACTCCCGGCATGGAAGCTGACGAGCCAGAGGCGAGATTGCCGTCCGAATCATTCAAGCTGCGCGCGAATTCTCTCCATCCATTGAGACTTTCGCTCTATATACTGAAGACGATCGCTCTCATTGCGATATTGCTGCCCCCAATCATGTTGTGCCCTTGCCTTCACCGGCAGCATATTTAGATATTTCACTTCTCGTCAGGCTGTGCCGTAAACATGGCATCGACACAGTTCATCCGGGCTACGGCTTCCTGAGCGAAAGTGCCGACTTCGCCAGTCGCATGAACGATGCTGCCATTACGGTTATAGGGCCTGGGGCCGAGATTTTGCAGCGTACGGGTGATAAACTGCAGGCAAAACAACTGGCAGCGCAATGCAGCGTGCCAGTCTTACCGGCTCTTTCACACGCTACTTCTGACATGGCAGAGATCCAGGCCTTTGCAAACCAAGTCCATTACCCAGTTATGATCAAGGCAGTGGATGGCGGTGGAGGGAGAGGGATTCGATTAGTGCGTCAAGAGAGTGAACTGGAGAACGCCATTCGCGGAGCCACGAAAGAATCGCCGTCCCAAACAGTCTTCGTGGAAAAGGCTGCCGTCGACGGGTTTCATCACATTGAGGTGCAGGTGATTGGTGATGGTACTGACGTCCGCCATTTATGGGAGCGCGATTGCAGTGTCCAGCGGCGTTTCCAGAAAAGCATCGAAATCGCCCCGTCGTTGATCTCGAATCGAGATCTGCTCCAGCAGGTCATCGATGCAGCATTGCGCATCGCAAGGTCTATCGGCTATCGATCTCTGGGAACAGTTGAATTCCTGGTCCACCAACAGCGCAATGAATTTTATTTCCTCGAGATCAACCCCCGTCTACAGGTGGAGCACACTATCACCGAGGCTATCACCGGTTTTGATCTGGTGCAGGCTCAATTCCAACTCGCTCAAGGGCGTTCCCTTGTCGAGATCGGCTTGGAGTCCAATCTTTCGATGCCGAAACACAAGCATTCTATCCAACTGCGACTATGTGCCGAGGACGTTCGCAGAGGATTCTCCCTCGGTATGGGCAAGATCACCGAATTTTCCGTGCCGACTGGACACGGCGTCCGTGTCGATACGCATGTAGACATGACTGGATCGAGCCCGGTAGTCGTGGGTGCGCATTTCGATAATCTCCTCGCCAAGATCATCGTCACCGGGTTCAGCTGGGAGGCGGCAGTCGCGAAGTCTCGCCGCGTGTTGGCCGACACAAGGGTTTGCGGTGTGCAAACAAATCTTGACCTTTTGCGAGGAGTCGTGGAGCACGGCGACTTTTTAGCAGGCAATATTGATACGCAGTGGCTCGAGAGACAGCTCCACCCAGCTCTTGAACTGGGGCAAAACATCTCCCAGGCAATCAGCCGTGGAGCCTCTCAGCCATCATTGTCACGGTCTACTGCGGGCTCTTATGTTCCCACTTCGAACCCGCTATTCCGACGCGGAGACGCCTGGTCTCTTGTCCTTGAGCCCCTGAACAGGAGTGTCGAACAGAAAGAGCAGCAGCACCTTCGACTCACTCGCGTTCTTCAGAATGACTTTCCCACTTCCATGGCTGCGGAGGTCGAATATACTACGGTATCCTCAGTTGCGGCCTACCGACTCCAACTTAATGCGACCTCCACGGCAGCTTCGGCCTTGGTCTCGTCGTCTCATCGCCGCGGAGACACGCAAAACCCGCGACACATTGTGCTGCCGTTGTCAGGGAAACTGATCGAGCTGCTGGTTGAACCAGGACAGACGATCGCCGAAAATCAGGTTGTGGCTTTTGTCAAACAGATGAAAATGGAGCTCGAAGTACGCAGTCCGCGAACGGGGCGAGCCCGATGGGTTCATGAGATGGAAGACGATGAAGAAGACGTGGCGGAAGGGATGTTGCTGGTAGAGCTGGAGGACGAGGGGTTGCGGGGGAAGTTATGATCCAAGCATGTATACAATTCAGGTACTCTCGAATATCTCGGGGAATGTCGATGTGAATGAAGCATGATGATTGAGGCAATACACAAAGTAAAGGACAAAGTACTAGAAAGCAGAAGGGGAAGTGGATCCGCCGATCGTCACATGGGCGGCAGAGGTCACCGCCCGCCGTTGATATCATCGCCGTCTTCGCCTTGGATTTCGGCGTCACCTCTGGCTTCTACTAACTGCAGACTAATCTTTGACATTTATCTGAATTTGCAGATCGGCCAAAATGATAGACTCCCTTTCTCTCTATACCCTCACCTTCAACTGCGCTCGAAACCCCATCGATGTCGACCGGTTCGCGCCCCATTTCTTCGACGCTCTACCTCCGACCGACGACGTCAGCTCCCCGCCGCCGCCCGACCTCATCGTGCTCAGCCTTCAGGAGATCGCTCCTATCGCCTATGCCTTCCTCGGCAACTCCTTCCTGGCCCCATACTTGAGTGCGTTTTCCCGGCTGGTGGATGTTGCGGTAGCCCGGCGCTGGGCGTGTCATTACGTCACGGTCGCAACGGAGAATGTTGGCATGACAGGCCTCCTGGTATTTGCCCGGTCGGACGTGGCGGACGGCATCGCATCGATCGAGACTGCCGGGGTCGGTTTGGGGGTCCAGCAAATGGGCAACAAAGGCGCCGTTGGCGCACGGCTGGCCGTCGCGATGCCCAACGGACCCGACGACACCGCCGACCTCACCTTCGTCGCCGCTCACCTAGCGCCCATGGAGCATGCAGTGGAACGCAGGAATAGTGATTGGCGTAGTATTGTGGAAAGACTGGTCTTTTCTCCCGAGCCAGCCGCGACGAGGGGCGATCGCGAGCGCGCAGGCGACGAGTCGGAGAGGGAGACGTTGCTACATGATCCTACGTCGAGTCGGCGCGCCGCCGAGGACCGCCGTCTTTTTGCGCCTACAAGCTATCTCTTTCTGGCAGGGGACTTGAATTACCGCACGGCCAACGTCTCGCCGCGGCAGGAGGACCAAGACCGGTTTCCGCGGAACGACGTGGAACCCACGAGCCCCCGGCACTACTCGCATCTGCTGCGGCAGGATCAGCTCACACGGGAGATGAAACAATCCCGATGTTTCCACGGCCTGTCAGAGGCGCCCATCACCTTTGCGCCCACGTACAAGTACACCCATGCTGCACGCCGGGCGGCGGCGCGGGTCGGAACGTCGGAGGACGACGACGACTCGCCGGACGGGCTGTGGACGAGGACGCGATGGCCTAGCTGGTGCGACCGCATCTTATACTTGGAAACGCCGCCGGGCACGGGCAGGGAGGAAGCTCGGGTCCGAGCAGGCGAGTATCGGGCGTTACCGCTCTTTCCCACCTCTGATCATCGCGCCGTCGCGCTCTCGGTGTCGGTACCCCTGACGTCGGTGCGACCGGGCGATGGCACCGCGCCGACCGCGCCGTTCCCGATCGATCCGGCTTGGGAGAGCAAACGTGATGCGGCGCGCAGGAAGGAGCTGGCGGTCGGCGGTCTAGCGTATCTGGCCTTGACCTGGGAGGGTAACGGGCTGCTGGTCGCGTCGGCCATCGGGGTTTTTGGAGCCTGGCTCGTGCTTCGATCGCTGTTTAACGCCTAAAAATCAGAAGCCACAGTTACATGCATTGTCAGATCGAAGGGGGAGGGGGGACCTCGAAACGCCTGCCCCATGTCGATCATACTGATCTCCGACCCCAATCTAGGCACGAACCGTAGATGCTGGGGTTTCACAGTCAAACCTTGGGAGCTGCCATCTGCCGAGCGTCTGGCATGGGTCCGACGGGATGGCCAGACCTGGCTAGCTGGCTTGCTCTAGAAGTCGGTGCTCATCTGCCTGTCTGGTTTGCTTGCTTGCTTGCATGCTTGCATGCATAACGGTTTCCGATCCTGCTGCTAGGATCGTGGGTCTGCACCGATTTCAGTCCCGACTCTAGTGGCCTTAGTACTAGTAGTATGATTTCTAGGCCTCTTCGTGGTTCGATTGTGGAGCGGTGACGTGACAAGTCGCGACTAGGGAAAAGGCCATTCAACGGAGGCAGGCCAGAGAGCTCCTCGAGTCTCGACTTTCGACCGTTGCCCGACTTTGGGTTGCCTCAAAAAGCGAGAGACCCCAATCGAGATCCAATAATGCTCCATGGGCCGGGTCAGCCGGACTCGAAACGGATCTAGAAGGGTCTGGAAACGGCGGTGTCGATCCAAGAATGTCGCACGAGGCGGCTCAACCACGAAGGATTCCCTCGCCAAGCGTTGTCGGACAACGTTGGACCGTCGGACAATGGACCGGGGAGGACGGTGAAGGAGGTAATTCCTGGTCGGGAGGAAAGGAGGTGGTCTGGTCGGACCAGGCTGACTCCCTTGTCCCTCTCCTTCTTCCCTTCCGCCCTCCTCCAGACCTCAGATCTTAGATCGAATCAGCTCCGCCTATGGCCCGACTGTTACAGAAGAGAGTTTGCCGGGATGGTGTTGCAGCCAATTGTCCAATTCACGGCAAGCATTGGGAGTCTCTGGCGATGCGGTGGAGCCGGCCGCGACGTCGGTTATCGTGGTCGCGGTGGTGATTGGCACATGCGCCGAGGCAGACTGTCAGGTCAAGATTAATGTTATAATCTCACGTCGCGACTAGAAGAGATCAATATTAAATTGTCCGAATTCCTTTCGTCTCCGTCACTGCATCGAGTTAGAGTATGGCTGCCTTCACCCTCTCCCACTAGGGGGCCCCGCTTCGGGCGGTGGGTGAAACAAAGGGATTTTTTTTTGGCCCTCAATTGACTCTTCACGGTGAGAGGGAGAGTGCCCGATTCCGGATTAATTAATCGTAATTATGTATCCCCATGGCATGCAGGGTAGATGCAGACGCAGAGTATACTCCGGGTAGACAGGGCCCCAGGGGAGCTGGCCCAGAAGGGCACCTGACGGGGTCAAGTGACTCGCACCCAAGTCTGGATCTTTGTCTCTCTCTGTCTGTCTGTTCTCCCTCGTTCCCGGCGACTGCTCATTCGACGCTCCTTCCCAGCCGATGACGGCAGGGCGTGCCTCTCGGTCAGACCGACGCGGTCTGGACTACCAAGAAGCTGCTGGCGGAGCGGAATTGCCACGAGGCTGCCCATGACTTCACCGGGCCCGAGGGGGATGTCAGCCATGTTATTTCGTTGAGTATTATTATTATTATCTTTGTTTTATTATTATGATTATTCCCTCGGAATCCAACTGGTGAAGAAGAGGGAAGAGAACGAGACCCCCATCACGAGGTATGGAGTACAGTAGAACTGCCCATAGTCGGATTTGTCCAACCAGGCAGCCGTAGAAACGAAAAGAAAAAGAAACGAGCAAGCCACCAAAGGCCAAGGGATCGGATCTACGGCGAGCCGTTCAACTAAGCCAGGTCCAACAAAGGCGAGCGCGTTGGTCGGTGATTCCGCGCCTTCCGAGGATCTGGACGGCCTCCAACATTCTATAGGCACAGCATACCCATTACCCAAGTAATAGGGAATCATACCTAATAATATGCTCCGTAACAATCAGAAGGACGGACCGACCCAACGGGCGGCAGGCGGCAGGGCAGCGGAAAAGACCAGCGACAGGAGAACGCAATAATAATATTATTATTCTGGTGAGTAGTTATTTACTTCGCTAGACCAACGCTAACGCCAAACTAACGCGAACAAAATAAATCAATTGACGTTCCAGAAACAGTGGAAACCTTCGTGGTGCGACGGTTCGCGGCCCAAAGATCCAGAGCTCAATCAATCCGAAACTTCCCCAGTGGCAGGCGAAGCGAAGCAGCCGAGTGGAGTTGACTACTCGGAGTAGGTATGCTCAGTTTTGCCTTTTTATTTGGTTGTCGGGCAGTCGCGCAACCGTCAGAGGAATCACGAAAACATCAAGACAGTCGACAGCGGTCTGACGGGCCCACGGTCGCCCTGCAATCCCGCCTACACCGTTCCCTTACGGAGGACTCTCCTACAGAGAGTCCCTCAGGGGGCCAAACCGGCGAGTCATTCAGGCCGCCAACTGCAGGTCGACCAGGTAGCCCTAAAAAGTGGACACTCGGGGCGTAGTCGTAGTACAGAGTCCTCACTCCTCAGTAGCTACTCCATACGGTGTAGGCGGTTCTTTTACCCTCTCGAGCAGAGAGGAGACATGAATTAATGTAATACCAAGTTAATTAACTTAGGACTGCAAGTGCAATCTCGTCAGGCTGTGCCGTGCGCCCGTTGGAACGGGCTGATTGGGTTGGGCCATCGGATGATAATAGACACCGTGATGGTAAATAATAATAATAATAATAAAGAATTAATCAAAAAATCCCACTGGAGGCTCCCGGTATTCTAGAATTCTCATTCAAGCGGTTTCCATTGGCTGATTTTCTTCGTTTGATGTTTGTGATAAACTTTGATTTATTTGGTTGGATTTTATTTTCTTTTATTGGATTTTGGATTTCCTTTTCCCTCCCTCCACGCGTTGAATCTTGCTCTCGCCTGGATATAAATCCTCGTCCCTTCCTCCCCGGCACTTGGGACGCCTTCGGATTCTCTCCTTCTTCTCTCCCCAACCTGCTCTTCTTTCAGTCTTCCAACTTCCAGACTTCCAGACTTCCAGACTTCCATTCTCCCCCCCGTCGTGATCGTTGATCGGCCGATATTCCCTCCCTTCCACCAGCTCCTCTGCCTCCCCTGCCTTCGTTGACCCGAACCCGGCGGTGGCGCAGTGACAGTCAGCGCTAGAACCTCGCCGGACTTCGACCGGCGCCTTAGTTCGCGATCCTTTTTTTATTTTTCCTTTTTTTCTGGCGCCTTGCAGCTGTAGGCCAAACGGTCGCCCAAACCTGACGTAATTGCCGTTCATTTGGCTTTATTGCTTTGCTCTTTTCGTGATTCCGTCCCTTTTTTGATTATTTTTTTTATTGGAATTATTTTTATTTTTATTTTTATTTCCCCCCCTCCGGCCCCTTCGGTTTCAGTTGGGATTCCCCAGTCAAGAAAAATTGAGAAAATAAAAATAAAATAGCAGAAGGATAAAATCCAGCGCGAACGAGACAGGGGGAAATTTTCCAACTACTATTTTATCCTCGTCGACCGATTTTCTGTCCATCCGCCAAGTTTCCTTGCGATTGTCTTCCAATCCGAATCAACGCCAAAACAAAAAGCAAAAAAAGGAAAGAAAGAGAAATCACAAAAGCAATTCATCATGTACTCCTGCGCCAACTATCCTCGCGGCTGCCGTGGCCGTGTGAACATTCAAGGAGGCAAATGCCCCGACTGCGTGGTATGTCTTTGTCCCCGACTCCCTCTGGCGCATGCAACGATACAATCGAGAATCCCTCGCTAACGTGCCTTCCCCGTAGCAATTGAAGCTCCGTCGTCCGACTTCGCCGTCGCCGTTTGCCCAGCCGCGAGATTACCGCCGCGCGTTGCCGTCGGAAATCCTGAATGACTCGCCCTTCAAGGCCGTCGTCCGCGATCTGTGATTACGCCGCTACGATGCATGGCCCGAAGACGATGCCGGAGGACCGCCGCAACTGCTCCTCGGCGCTGCTCACGGTCCCGCGGGTTGGGACCGGACGTCTGCTCGTCTCTCCGGGTCTCTTGGAACCTGATTCCTGTTCATGTTCTCTTTCTTTTTTTTTTTTTTTTTTTTTTTTTTTCCCCTTTTTCTTCTCTTTGAAGCTCTGGCTTGATGCATTGTTGGGAGTTGATCGATCACGGGCATATACCATTTGGAGGGCGGCTTTTGTTGATTTCGTCGGGATACCCGACATTTTCTCTCTTTTGCTTCTCCTTTTTCTTTTTTTTTTCTTTCTTGGCTTCTTTCTCACATGGAGCATCTCCGCATCTGGCTGGGGTGGATCCTCTTTTTCTATTTCCTTTTGTTTTTTCTGGTTATCATCCCGGTGACTCGGGATCAGGAGGGTCTTCACAGATGGCTGAAAAGTTTCTGTCATTGCATCTGCTAGCAGGCTGGTGGGCTGTGATGCGGCTGGACTTGTCTCGCCTTGATTTCCCGGCCGTTCTGTTCTGGTCGTGCGGTCTACCACCGTTTCCTTTGATATCATCTTGGTTTCTGTTGTCATGTATACGCCACTGTTTAATCTCGGTCGATATCCCCCATACCCTCTCGACTGTTGCTACGAATTGATTATTGAATTAATACCCTCGTTGGACTATTTTATATTCTGTTTTTTTCTGCGGCAGGTGGCCGACATCGTCAGAGTAGGGTTGTAGAAAGTTATAGATTCAGATCCTCCAGGAAATTCCTCGCGCATTACTCCTCGAGCATCTCCCGGCACACCCATTGCGCCGTCAACGTGTGCAGGCTCCAATATCGCTCGTCCTCTCTCTGCTCGTCTCCGGGTTTCCCTCCCAGCGCCTCGAACACTACCAGCTGGTCGCGCATCTTCTCGTCTACGCAAGGTTGGCGCAGGGCTGTCACGGAGTCGGGTTGCAGTTGGGGATCGTGCAGCTCTCGAATGAATCCGTCGACGCATGCATCCACCAGACTCTGGGCCGCCGTGGCAGCTCGGTTTGCGACGTCTCGTCGCTTCGATCGACGTTCGCCGGTCTTGGTTGCCCCCGACAGTGCGTCGTGCCCGATCTTGAACCCTGTCGACGTATGCGCCACGAGAAGCAAGTAGATCTGCGAGGGGTGGCTGGTAGACTCGGACCCATGGGTTCTGACGGGAACGTCAGACTCATCTGATCGGCGAGTGCAGATCCACGGAGGCAACCGCCCGAGTCTCTTCCGGAGCTGTCGGTGCGTTTCGCGTTCGATGAACTCCCGAACGGTTTGCGAGTAATCCGGCGGTCGGTCCTGGTCGTCTCCTGTAGGCCTCTCGGCTCGCCGACCTGGGTGTCCGTTTGTCGCTCGACTGGGCCCTTCTTCCAGCGGATCGTCCGGACCTAGGACGGTGATATCAACTCGAGTCACTTGTCCGCGTTGGAACTGAGCGAGATCAATCGGGGGGAATCGGGGACATTGCCGGTCCTGCGCGCCGAGAGGATCGATCACCAACGTCACTCTACCCAGGCTAGTCGGACCTACAGCCCATCCCCTTTTCTCCAGATTGACTGCCAGCGGAGGGAGGCCGAGCCTCGAGAAATTGGGCATCAGAACCTGGGCGACGTAATCAAAGGACGGAGAGAAGGAGACGTTAGTGCCCCCTGTGATGGTCAGACGTCTCGGGCTTTCGCAGGCAAACAAGAGATAGGGATAGATGGCCTGGAAGACGAGAAAGATTGAGCCAGCCGTTGGCAGCTCGATCTGGACGTCGCGTTGGACTCGCGATCCACCATCCCGACTGGACAGGGGCTGCGCGGGATAGAAGCTGAGTATGGACGATCCGACCTCTGCGCCAGAGACCGAGCCCCCCGTCAGCTGCGCTAGGAACTGTACGGCGGCCACATGCGATCTCTTGAGGCCCTTTTTACCGTGTCGGTTGCCGCGAATGTTCGTGACGTTGACCGGTTTGCCGGTGAGGGCGGAGAGCGCTACTGCGATACGAACGAGCTGGCCGCCCCCTTCGAGAGTACTGCCATCGAGGTGGATCATGGCTGCTGGAGTGACGGTCATGGCCAAACTTGTGGTATTCAGAGCGAGTCCTTGGTGAGGTTGATGGTTGTCTGCGGACGGGGAAACGAGGCCGGTGAAGGCTGAGTTAGAGTTGGGATGAGAGATAATGGATACATCTTATACAATTCTTTTGGCAGGACGGGAACTCTTTATATCTGCATCTACTACAATGTGTCTATCAGGATCTAACCATGATCTGCCAGTTCTGACGTGGTGATTCTGAGACAAGAATGACTCTCTCGGCTGCCGCGTGACTCACACTGACTCCCTCCGTCCGTCCTTCCTCTTTCCTCTCTTCCTTCCTTCCTTCCTCTCTTTCTCTCGCTTTCACCAGGGAAGGTGCGTCCGACAACCGACCCTCGCTCCTTCCTGAATCCGAATCGACCGGGAGACCCAGCAGACGATGTCGCCCTCTCGCCGGACTCGCCCACGGGCCAGTCCTTCCATCTTTCTTCTATACTGGTTCACAGATCTATCCCAGCATTCTTTTCTCGCCTGAACACGATGCTCTCTTCCACATCTCTGGGACCAAAAGACCGTCTTCGGAGAACCAAGTCAACTCGTTCGATCCGCAGACCGCGTCAGGATTCGGGGTCGGCCGAACCGTTTGACCTGGAGACTGCGAGACAGCATGCCACGGCGGCCGCGTCTTTAGCCATGCGACGTTCGACCGAGAGATCCTCTCTGGACTCCCAGCGCTCCTATGATCGTCTGGGAGGCCCGGGAAGCATGGCTGTGCCTCGACGAAGACATCACCCCGACGCTTACCCTCACTCCTTCGCGGATGGTGTAGATGCTACTCATACTCGTTCGCAGCCAACCGACGAGTCTTCTGGGGACTACGATCCCATGTCGCTAGCAATGTTGCCTCCTATCAGTGAATTCGGGGGCCTGGACGGCCGCGACTCCTCCCTGCCTTCGTCGTATCGGCGACTTCGCAAGACGCGCTCGATGTTCGCCACCGGTCAACGCTTCTCCCGTAGAAGCACTGGAGTGTCGTCTCATTCCTACGCACATCCTGCAAACGATGGGTTATCGCCACCCGAGGTGCCACGCGTGTCCGGGACCCTAAGGCGCTCATGGTCCTTCTTCAGAGGCGATCAAGTCGCATCCAACGCAATGGACCATGCCGCAAGTCGTGAAGCCGCAATACAGATAGCCCGCAGCCAACTCGAGGAGCAGTCCGTGCCCGACATGGGCCGATACAGACAACCTTCATTCCTCGCGGCCAGACCAAAACGTGAGCACAAACCGTTCAGGAAGACTTTTCGCGACATCAGTACCACCGAAGGTGCCCTGGTTAGCACACCCTCTCCGCGCGGCTCATTCAATAGCGATTCACCCCATGCAAGGTCCCGATCCTTCTCGTCCTCCATCAAGAGGGGAATCAAACGCGCCCTGGGCTTGTCGAAGCATGTCGCGGCACCTAAGAGTACACACGACTCGCCTTCTTCCTCCAATTGCCACAATGCCAATCCCTCTTCAATCAAGTCGACGGCAGAAGGCCTTTCTTCTAACGAGAACGCGCGACCATACCCAGCTGATGGCCTGCGTGAGGTGGCCAGTCCGAGTACGAGTCGACCGGCGACTATTCGAAGCGCCCGTAGTATTGACAGCTTTGCTACTACGCGCTCGCGCGTGACCAGTTGGGCTGACTCGTCCGCAGCCAATACCATCACCGCCATGAAAGCAGGCGATCGGGGTTCCTTGTCCGTCATCGAGGAGAAGGGAATCTCCAATCGGAACTATGAGCTGGCCACCCCGGACTTGCCGCCGCCGACTCCCCACAGCATTTCTGACCGCCTGAGGCCGGACGGCACTGTTGATAGTCGACGATTGTATGCGGCGTTGATGAAACGGATCCGCGGTAGTGGCGCAAACGATTCGACTGAAGAGGTTGTCTTTGGCCAGGTCAAAGAGCATCGCGCTGTTCCGACGCGAGCATCTTCTCTGCGCCCGCGTCGCAGTAGACAGACGATCCGCCACATCCCCAGCGAGGATTCGGTCACTTCTCCCAAATCGTTTGCGACAGCCCGAGGCGATGCGCCGACTCCGCAGGTCCAGGTGCAACGGCGGCCTCAGGACCCTATTTCGTTGCGAGACCTACAGTATCTGGGGACTGGTAACCGAAAATCGACCGATCCTAAAGACGGACTCTTTGAAGCGACAAAGAGCCCGGAAGATGATGCAAGCAGTATTATCATGACCGGTATGCAACCCCGGGGCAGCATTTCCGATTCCTCCAGCGTCTATTCACGGACAACAAGCGGAAACACGCCTCCGAGGAAAGATCAGCAAGGCGACTCGCACTCCTCGGAAGCGAAAGACGAACCGGGAGTCGCAACGGTATATGCCAGCCAGCGGTCGGCTTACAGCTCCCCGAACCGAGCTTCGGTCTCTCCTCGACGAGTGCCGTCCGTGCGACCCAGCGCCGATTGGCAGCAATGGATGCGGTCTCAGATGGAGAGGATCGAAGATTTCCCGGCGCGAGGAGATCACTACCGAGAGGACGCACAGATCTATGGCGAAGACGATCTCCCACCGAGAACCTTCTCACGGCGGATGCGAGCCCCTGAAGACCCCTTGACCAGGCAGGAAGACTCCGCACGGCCGTCTTATAATTACTCTCGACCTTTTAGCCGATCGTCCAGTGTCCGGACAATCGTGAGCATTCCCAGGGAACAGACGGGCAGTACGACCATGCCCTCTCCATCCGCCATCCCGATTCTTCAAAAACCATCGGGCGGCACGCCCGAGAAGGCCTTCTCGCCTGTTCGAGGTCGGAAAAGAGACGGCAATCCCACGTCGGCGCCGATGCAGCTGCGGCCGAGCAACCGGATCCGTTACTCCATCTCTCCGACTCCCAAGCGAGACGCGAGCGAGTTCCAGCAGAAAATGGCCACCAGCGGACTGTACGACAGATATCAGACGAAACAGTCCCCAGTTCCTCACGACAGCAAAACCCTCTACGTGCGATCCGTCCGTGGCCATCGCGACGCGGCCAGGGTGACCAACGAGAACCTGAAGGCCGACCAGGAGCAAGACGACTGCAAAGATCTCTGGCATCAATCTCCGGGCATGGGATCCCCCGTCTCCAGCAAGCGCATGGTGGAAATGTTCTTGAATAGCCGTCGTCAACAGATGGGCACGGGTATGTCAGACGACGACAAGACTTCCGAGGGGGCTTTCATTTGAGAAGTACTCACGATGGCCCTGGCAAATGAAGGCTGTATTCTTATCCCGGTGGCTTTCTGCATTGTTTTTCAGCATGGGTCCGCTACAAAGGGTGATGGTCCTCCTGTAGTATTTTGCAGACATAATAGTGCAGCGTTACTAGCTTCTTTAGCAAAGACTCACGCAATCGAAAACAGACGTTTCATTGGTTTCCGGTTTGATTGGATTGTGAAATTCACGTTTTGATTAGCTGGATAATTGTACTAGGTAATGCCTGAGCCGGCTCGAGCAGAAAGCACCGCAGAAAGGAACAAATGCAGGAGGCCCAGCCCAGCCCGGTATTCTCTTCTGCCGCCCTCGGGCCCCAACCTCCAACTGATGGCAACGTTATCAACCCACCCGATCCTAATTCCTCGCGCATCATCCCGAATATTAGAGAACTCATTCCACATAGTTGGCCGGGAAACTCCCCTTCACTCCGCGCAGCTCGCCCTCCCACCAATCGTCCGTGCTGTCGGTCTTCTCGAGAACGCGAATTCGGTCTCCCTCCTGGAAAGCCAGGTCGCCGGCGCCTTGGCCGCCGAAATCATACAGGGCCGTCACATACAGGGACGGGTTCGAGGCGGCGCGGGGCTTGGGTGGCGGTGGCGGCTTCTTCTTGCCCACCGCGGCTGCTAGGACGCTGTAGTTCGGGGAAGTGGCGCCGCTGGCGGACGGGGTGGGATTGCGACCGAAGTAGTCGGTTCGGGCACTCGAGGGCGAGAGGCCCGCGGAGGACGAGGGACGACGCTCGGACGCTGGCGTGTGATAGCTGTTCGGGGAGAGGTGGGCAGAAGGGGTGTTGAGGGAAGACGAAAGAGATCCGACGTCGTTCGACCGCGGCTTCGTATCGTATGACGGTGACGGTGACGGCATAGGCGGGATCTTGGGGGCCGGGGAAGTTGCGCGTTGCTGCGTGCTGCGTGACGAGAGTGCACCGCTGGAGCGACGTCGAGACATGGCTCCATTGGAGGCGCTGCTGCTGGGGCCTTGGCTACTTCCGTTGCGGTGGTCATCGGTGCCTCGCACGACTTTGCCGTTGGCGAGGCAGCCGAAGCCCTCGATCTCTTCTTGGACCGGTAACAGAACTTGCTGCCAGTCCAGCACAATCTGTTCCATGGGAATGGGCGCCGAGGGAAACTTCTCCTCCTGGCTGTAGTTGTAGATGGCGGTATAATAGTGTGCCAGCATCGAGTTCTGGATTTCGACCTGCGTGGCTAGCAGACGAGGAAGCATCGAGAAGGCCGCGGTGATCAGGGGCGGGAGGTTCTGTCGCAGATGTTCATCCGCGGCGTGATAGTCCTGCTCTTGTGTTAGAACCAGCATTGTCAGAGCACCCGCACGATCGGTGTGCATACCTCGGTCGCTTTGGTGAGCTCGCCCTCCGCTTTGGCCAGACTCTGGTTGTCGCGGTCCGATCGCTTCGTCTTTTTGGCATAGCTATCGACGCGGCTTTGGTAGCGCTCGTAGTCCAACTGCAACCGAAGAACAAGACGTTAGTTAGTCCGCTGGACAGTCTCCTCCAGCCAAATGATCGCGGAGCATACCTTCTTGTCATCGCGCTTCTTGATGGTTTTCTTCACGGGGACAAAGCATTCCCTGGCTTCCGACGCCGGCTGAATCATACGCTCATCCACGGCGCTGAGCTCAGTGAGAAGCTCCTTCTGCAGGTCTTCATACTCCTCGCGAAGCTTGTTCGTTCGGGCCAGGGTCGCTTCAGGGGGGGAGGAGGCATTGTGTTGGGATGGATCCGAGCCGATGATGGGAGCGTAGAGGTCCTCGAATTCGCCGATCATTCGACTCTGATGCGTCAGGAGTCCGGACCAAGCATCGCGCCAGGCACTGGTCGAATCGATAATCTACGGCTCGTGTCGATCAGTTGATGGACGACGTAACGGCAGGCAGGCAGACAAGCAGGGAGAAGGGGGGTTTCCTTACGCGGCCCAGAAGCTTGTCCGCTTCGTCAAAGTCCTTTAGAAGAATGGCCACCTGGCTGTCGTCGGCCGACCGCTTCATAAATTTCCCGAAGTGTCTTTGTACGCTCTGCATTGTGTCACGGGGGAAGGAAGAAAGTGTTCAATCAACCGACAAGGGAAGGCGGGGGAAAAGGCCAGCGGGGAGCTAAGAGGGAGAGGAGATCGATGAGAGCTCAAGGCGGGACAACGACCAGATCAGATCCGACGGAGGGTGGGAAGGGAAAGACTGGAGATTGGAGGGACCGATGAATGGGAAAGGAGGAAGAGGGGCAGATTCAAGGAGGAGGGAGAATAGGAGCCTCGATCTGATGACGCAGCCTGTCGCCTTGTCGGACCCTTTCGCTGGGGTCCAGTTTGTCAAACGGCGTTTCAGCCGAGTTTCTGCCTTATGCTGGGCGTTTTCGATCGACGGAGGGAAAGAACCGGTGTAGATCCCTGGCCCCATCGGGGTCCGAAGTCTCGACCGAAGAGCCCTAGTGGTGCCACGATTGTGTTTCCTGTCAGTCATCTCAGAGATATGTATGCTGTGTGTTTTCTGTTTGTATACACCGTAGCTCGGGCGGTTATGGGTTCCTGCATTGGCAGCGGCTTGCTACCATGGTCCAGCCAGGTCTCGGTCGGCAGTTAGACACGTCTGGAATCAACCTCGAGGGGCAATCGCTATGGATCTACTACTGAAGAGGAAGACGTTAGGGTCCATTTCGTGAACAGTATAGCAACGAGGAACAGCGTGTGACGGTTGATGGAAAAGAAGTAGAAGAAGGAAAAGAGGTCGAAGTATGAAGTGGAAGCAGATGACGATCACAACACTTCCCGCGCACTGTGGCCTCAGGCAGCCACACCTGACCCGCTCAACCCTCGTCTTTCTTCTCTTCTCTTCCGCTTCACTTCTTCACTTCTGCTTTATCCTTCGACCCGCGCTCCCCCCATCCTCCATCTTCGCCCAGATGGTCCTCAGTCCGAGGGTCGCCAAACCTTGGCCCTCGTCCCCTCGATGATGTCGACCCCCGTCCCATCCAGCTTAAACGTCCCGACCACGCAAAACACCGCGCCCGTGATCAAGTTCCGATGCCTGTTCACCCGCGATCTGCGGCGCAAAGCCAAACGCTGGCAAGATGGGTACCTCCGATTCCACACGTTCAACAAGCGGGTCATGGTCTACGACACGACGGGAAACTTCGTCGGAGACCTGCATTGGCGGCATGACGAAAGCATCCAGGATGGCGACGAGCTGGAGCTGGACCGAGGCCTGATAATCCAAGTATGCGAGTCGATGGAGAAGACAGAGACCGATATCTCGGCTCTCTACGCGAAAAAGCCCAGTCAAGGGTCTCCATCACGTCCGGTTGATCCCGCGACCCCCTCCGCCCGCTCGCCTACCCCCTTGCGATCATCTCTCTCCTCACAACCGTCGCGGTCGTTGAACGATCTTTTGGGGATCAAAAAGACCCCGATCGGACATCTGGTTTCTCCCCACGCAGACAGAGCCTCGACACGGTTAGACAAGGTTGATCAACCGGTATTTCAGCCAGCTCCCAAGCGCCAGAAGACGGCTTCCTTCGATAGTCAACCGCGCCCGTCGCTGCCTGCCCGTTCAAGCCGAGCCCAGCCCAAGGTCATTGACTTGTCCGAGTCACTCGATTCTATAGAACAGCGCGCGTCGAAAAATACCCCTAGTCGCATTGAAAAACCTCGGAGGGATCCGATTCCCTCAAGCGTCACGCCCACCTCGCTGTTCATTGCCGGCACAAAGCCGAAAACCGCTACTGAGAACCCCGGGATTGACAAACCTCGGCCTGCCGCCAATAATGTTCTAAGGGCGCCATCACGTATCCCCACGGACCGACCTGTTAATACACTACGACTCTCAAATGAAAAGCCGCGTAAAAAGTTGATGTACAGTGCGCTTTTGCCTAATCAAGCGCCATCGAAAGCGTCCACCACGGTGCCGTTATCGGAAAAGACCAATAGGCTCGCACGGGACAAATCGCAGTTAGTATGTGCTCTATAACAGTGACGGATGCTGGGGCTGACTCTTTCAGGGATGCGCCGATGATAAATCCAAATCGTCTCCCGCCAAATCCTGACTTCACACCCTCCGCTTCCACGCAATTTGCCCTGGATGAAATGATCGATGATTCCGTACATCCCAAGACAAAGGCTCCCTCCAAACCTGTGTCCTCTCGACCATCGGCGCCGTCTCCGTTGCTTTCAGCTGCCATCCGCCACAATGCCCAGGCGCAGGGTCTCCCGACGAGTAGATCTTCGACGGGGCTTCGCAAATCGTATTCAGATCCGACCGCGTTGACAAGCGCAAACAGTCTACAAAGTCGACCGGCCCTTTCCAAAAGCCCGCTAAACACGGACAATGATGATACCAATCACGAGCAAGGACCCTGGACGACCGAAGCTCTCGATCTCTTCGACTTTTGGCCGCCGGGACGTCCCAAGCCTGGTTAGCTCCAATGTTTAGATACCCCCAGACATGTTCCGTTCCACGTCTCATATATCATGGCTCCGAAACATCGATGCTGTTTACACATTATTTATCGTCTCCACATATAACGAATAATATTGATACCCTTTCATCATATACACACCATCAACCTTTTTTCTTAGCACAGTAAAACACCCAAAGGAAGCTCTCAGGGACCACCCGACCGGAGCACCAACAATGCTCCCTCTCCACCTGTGTACAGGCAAACCCATTCGTAATTCTTTACGCCTTCTTGACCAGCACCCCCGAGATATACGGAAACACCGTACGGCCAAACCAGCGATCCAGCTCGACGGACTCCCACTCGCCGGCAGCCCGCAGCACCTTTTCTGTATCGCGGTTCAGGCAACAATCACCGATGTAGAAGCTCCAGCCCAAAGCACCGTAGAGCGCCTGCATGGCCCTCGCCACGACGGACCCCTTCGACGTCCGCCACGGATTCACCACGTGCTCCGTGATAAGCAGCTTGCCGCCGGGCCGCAGCAGCGCGTACAGCTCGTTGACGGACTGCTGCATATTAGGCAAGGAGCACAGGACGCGCACGCAGACAATAGTGTCGAAAAGCCCCTCGTTCGTGCGGTTCAGCCCATGCTTCTCCAGCGCGTGGGTCAGCTCCGATCCCTCGACGCTGCAGGGCAGGACGAAGTACTTCTCGCCGAGGCCGTTGGCGACGGCTCGGGCGCGCAGCTCCTCATGCAGGCCCTGACAGGGCTCGGCGCCGTAGATGGCTTTGATAGCGGGGGACCGCAGTAGAGGCATCTGAGTCCCCGTACCGGGTCCTACGTCTAGGACCAGACCGGACGCCTGGGCTAGAACAGGCGGGATCAGGTCTGTGGAATTTTGGACTTCCGTCGACGGGGGGGACGGGGGTTGATTCGGGGGCGGTTGAGCGGATTCCATGGATTCCTCTCGGTTGGCTGTAGGGGAGAGGGAATATGAGCTTGAAGGATCTAAACGAATGGGATAGGACCCGCCACGGAGTGGGCAAAGCACAAGCTGGAGTAGTGAAGGAAATAAATAAGGAATCAAAGAAAGAACTGACAGCTGAACTCGACCCAGAACTTGCCGAACGCTTCGTCGCGGAGTCGGCGAGTCTCTAGCAGGGGAGCCAGGATCTGGCCGCGTTGAAAGACAGCTGCTAGACTAGTTTTCGCATAATCTATCTTGTATCAGTCCGAGTGTGGCAGCATAGGAATGTGGGGGATGCCGCACACGACCAGTACGGGGTACAGATCTTATGTGACACTTACAGGACATGGCCCAAGCCAGAAGCATTCCTGGTTCCAGTAGCGAGAGCAGCCATTCTCGCGTGGTAGGTTCGTTCACAGACGCCATTTGGAAGAAGACGGAGTGTCGTCAAGCCGAAGTAACGAAAACTGGGCTGACAGAAAATCCTGGATCTACAGCAAGTTCAAAGATGCACTAGAGGTGGAGAGGAAAGATGGAATACTACTCAGGAAGTAGATTTGATGGGCTGGAGTGGAGAAAAGTCTCCGAGGGTCGGAGAGTTTAGCGCTCCCTCTGGAGTCTGGACACCACGCAGTTACAACGGAGTAGTTACACAGTATCAACTCGTTTGTCTTCAAGAATTCGATTGCCTCGATCAATACTGGCGCCTAGACCAAGTTCCTGGCATACCAAAAAAAATAGATAACATAAACCCAAATAGCGAACACAGTCAACGACGCGGATGCAAACCCGATAATCAGTCAATCTCGCTCATTACAGTTTAGAATTCAAGATCAGAGACAAATCAAAAAATACAAGATGCTCGAGCGGGCGAGAATAATCGCACAGGAGATAGGAGGTAGAAGAGAGGAAGATGCCAAGCCGATGCGAATGAATGACCCAAATGTATGCGGGGGCTGACAATGAGTATTGACAAAGGAAATCACTAAATCATGCTTTGATATAGGCAGGAAGGAATGACAGAAATTGAAAATCCAGGCACCGGAGCGGCGAGAAATGCCCAAGAAAAGAAAAGGACTCGCCTCCCCGGGATTAAAAACATAGCGGGCGGTATAAAAGAAGAGAAAAAAGAGGTCAGCGATGCGATGAGTACAAACTCCCGACACCAGACAACGGGGCCGAAGCAACCACGCTCGAAAAAAGGACGCTAATGATGGGAGTGGATCCGGTTGACACGCGGGCTATACCGACTCATCCGGGAGAGTGAACCGACGTCGTGTTTGCCTGCAGGGAAGCAATGATTAGCAAGATGGTCTTGACACTCAAAGAGGTCTGGGTTGAGGGTATCTACATACCATCGCAGCACGCGCGAACATTCTCCAGTCGATCATTCTGCTCTTGTTGCTCCATCATATGTCGCAGGTCTTCTTCGCTGTCATGGTCATGGACACTACCATCATGGAGACTGGAGCTGGCGTAACCTGGGCCCCGTCGGCCGATCGATCCCTTGATCGTCGAGTTCAGAATCGTACTCAGCCGGGAGGTAGAGCTGTGTCGGACCTGGTCCGAGTACTGCGAGGGTGTGCTGAGGGCGGGAGAAACACGGCCTGGTGTCAGGGTGTTGTTGTTGTTGTTGTTGTTGCGTACGGACATGGCAGATGCCGCCCGCTGCTTGGGCGGGTTTCGGAGAGGACGGCTCTGGGAGGAAGAAATTGACATGCGTGCCGTTTGCTGAGAACGTGAGCGGAATCCCGGGTTAAACTCGTCAATGTCTTCCAGGGTCACGTTGTTCTCCTCTTCCCCTTCCTCCGACGGGTTTCGCAGCAAAAGGTACGAGAGCGCGTTAAACCAGGTCTCGTGTCTTTGGCTGGTGGTGGCCGTGAAGCGGATCCGACGACCCGGGCTAACGACCTCCAGACTCCTGCAGTGAAGACCAGGGGGGTATGGGTTATCATCCGCCACAACTCGAACAGCCTCGATGGGAACGCTCTTTGTCCGACCTTCGGTCTTGCCAGCACTTTGCGGGTCGTGCTCACTCCAGTACAGTGTGCGGGTATACGGATGAACCCAGAAGTATCGGCGGTGTCGCGTGTTCGAGATCTCCCCGGAAACCGCCTTGCGGGTGTATTTCCAAAGGAATTCTCCAATCATTGTCTGGGTGATCGCCTGGATCATCCGCGCATCTGTACCAGCGGGATATCCGTAGGGGAAGCCAGCGGCGTTGGGGTGCCCATTGAATCGTTCTTCAACTTCGGAAGCAAAAGATGAAACGGATGATCGTCGCGACACTTGGCTCTCGCGCCTGCCTTTGACACGCGAGGAGGCTGTTTTCGTTGAGCCAACATAGGCATGACCCTCGTTTGGAGTTCGCGGGCGTTGGGGAGCGTTCGTCTTGTAAGCGGAGGCGGGGGCGAGAGGAGGACCCATGAGGGCAGGGGATCCGGGTCGCTGCTCTATCGACTTCTTCTCGGCAGCCATGATGGCTTCCTTGTGGTCGGAAGGTAACGGCGGGTGGCTGTGCACACTCGAGGATAGGCTGTTAGCACTGCCTGGCCGTCGTTGAAGAGAGGTCGTCGACGCCTGGTGAGCGGGTCGAGGTCGCGCCTTTGGCGTGGCGAACGGAGAGTTGCTTAGCTCCTTAGCCTTATCGCTGTCTGGGGGAGATAGCGGGCGAGAAGTGACGCGGTCCAGAAGCAGCTGGTCAATTTGCTTAGAAGAAAGAATTGTCTGAGCGCCCTGGTCTGCCAATTGAGAAGAGGACAGGCGCCTTGCATGGCGCGGGCCAGCGTTCCCAGAGATGGAGCCCAAAGGCAGCACGCTTTCCGTCTCCTGGTCCTTCGTGCCATTGACGGAATCCTCCGTCGCATCGTCCTCAGCAACCACCACAGTTGGGGTTTGGGGAATCGGCATGTCAGGCCCGGCACCCCGATCTTGGGTGGTATAGGCTACATGGTCGGGGAGAGCCGCCGGAAGGGTGACTGCGGCTGGTGTGCATTGAACGGGGAGTGTTTCCAGCGCGTGGACTGTGGAAAGCGACAGTTCGGGCATTGGAGCCGAAATCTCTGGCGCGGGAACAACCTCCGGTAGTTGAGGAGCGGCCGGTTCGGTTGACTCTGGAGTAAGGATCGAGATGGCCAACTCCGGTGCTTGGGCAACCTTCGTCACTTGAGGCGTGACAGGTTCGATTGATTCTGGAGTGATAAGTGAGAGAGCCAATTCTGGCACTGGAGCAGGCTCCGGAGTTTGTGGCACGACAGGTTCGGTTGATTCTGGCGTGAGAAGCGAAACAACCAGACCCGGCACTGGGGTAGCCTCAGGCACTCGTGGAGCCACTGGCTCGGTCGATTCTGGCGTGAGAATAGAAACGGCCAAGTCTGGCAGGTCGCATTGGGCAGCGCGCTCGGCAACAGTGACTTCCGGCGTAGGTTCTGGGATTGGCACCGGGATCGGTTCAGGCAGAGTGGCCACCACGGGCTCTGTGTGCTCAGAAAAGATGGTCGAAACCTCCAACGGTTGGAAGTCCGTGCTAGTGGCACGCTCTGAGACTGATACTGGGGGTACAACCACGGGTTCGACAGGCGTTGCCACAATTGGTAGAGTGTGCTCTGCAAGAATCGAAGAGACATTCATGTTTGGTTCATACACCGGCTCCGGGGTGGGGAGTCTGGCCACTACAGGGTCCGTGGATTGCGACGAGATCGTCGAATACCTCATTTCTGCAGGCTCAGCAGTGGGGAGCGCAATTGGCTCGGTCAGGCCTCCAACAAGATAGGCCGTACTCAAATCGGGCCGAGTTGGCGCAACTGGCGCAGTCTCCTGGGTGGAGATGGAAGAGATATCCAATTGTGGCAGAACAGGCTCACCATCTGCATCGCGCTGGGCGTCCGGTGCATGGTCATCCCAAGCCCTCTTAGGCGGAGTTGGCACGTTAGAGACGGCATCTCCATTGCGGTCGAGGGGTGCTTTCAACGGCGTCCATTGAGTTGCCGAATGAGCCATCTGCGGAGATTCGGGCGCGCCGGTAGCAGTACCCGCGTCGGATGTCTTCTTTGGAGTTGCCGGGACGCTAGAAACGGCCTCTTCGCCAGCCAATTCCTGGCCAATGGAGGTCGCGGGCTCCCAGGGATCGGTCATGACGCCAGAGTCAACCATGGTTGGTCTGGGTGGAGCTTCCAGTGGAGCTTCTGAAGGTCTTCTAGAATCGGACATGGGCATCATTCGCGGGGTGGAAGTCGAGGAAGGCATCGCGGGGCCAAATTCTCCTTCGTCCTCGCCATCCAGTTCCGCAAGCTCTGCAAATAGACTCTGACCTTCGGGTGACTCGGACTCGTCGTTAAAGCTCGCCGCCGGGGATTCTCGGGCACTTGATGGCCTGCTGGTAGAGGCCATAGGAGCTTCCCCGGAAGGACGAATTCTCCGTTGTACGCTTCGCTTCTTCCGGAGACGGTAGCGAGGCGTGGACACTTGGCTGGGGGATGGGAATTCTTCGGGCTCAGTATCATCTTCGTCGCCAGAAGTCGAAGCGGTGCTCTGGTACGACGTACGCTCCCGAGTCTTGGTCAGCGTCAAAGACGACACGCGGCCGCGAGGGGTTCTCTGGAGGCGGTCCTCGGTCTCCGTAGCATCGCCGGAGTCGCTGCTAGAGTCGGCCATACTTTCAATGCCGGTCTGGAATGCGTCGCTCTCCGTCGCGGTCTCGCGCTCGTTGGCGGTCTCGAAGGCATCATCCGCCTCGGTGGCGGTGTGGTACACATCGCTTGGCTCGTCAGAGGACTGGCCGCCAGGAGGACCCCGAGAAGACTTCAGAGAAGCCTTGTGCGAGGGACTAGAATCAGCACCGTTGTCTTCCCAGTCGGACTCGTGGACCTCGATCTCCGTCGTTCCTCGCCGACCGGCGCCAAGCAGATCCGGGCGTGGTTTTCTTTGGGCGTCTGCTTTTGTTTTCTGCCGCTTGTTAGATGGTCCGGCAGGTCCGGCACCTTCACGGCGACGCTGCTCAACTTCATCCCGGGCCTCTTGCAGCATCCTCTTCAGCTCAATCTTTTCGGTCTTCTCGCGGTGAATGGTGCTCTTCAGGTTCTGGATCATTCGGTGGGCATGACCCAACGAGCTTCGCAACGTCTCCGTCTCGAGATGGTTGTGGCGAGGAGTAAACTTGTTCGGAGATGGGGGGGGTGAATTGTCCGGAGTCGCTCGGCCCTGGTCATCGGAGTCGTCATCGCGCGGAGCATCGCGGGTGGACTCGGCCTCGTGCTGCCGCAGTCGCATAGCCACCGCTTTTGCCAGCTCTTGGTTCTGCGAGTTCAATTCCTCCAGTTTCTGTTGCAACGACTGGCGTTCCAGGTCGCCTGCATTGAGGTTCCTGCGCAAGAGGTGTAGTTCGGCATCGTTGGCTTTTTGAGCGACGGTCTGATCCTCAAGCAGTTTGGAATTGGTCTGCTTCAGGTCCTCGAGTTCGCGCTCCAGGGCGTTCTTTTCGGTGGTGGCGGCGCCCAGGCTGCTGTTCAATCGGGTTTCTCGATCGGTGGCCTCCTTAATCGTGGCCATCAACTCGTGCGTTCGAGTTTCCAGGGCCCAGTTCTCATCCTTGTAGCGCTCCTCGCTCTCGTCTAAGGCGCGAATCCGTTGGGCGTAACCCTCCGCCTCCAGCTCCAACCTCGACTTCTCTAGATTGACAACCTTCAACGACTCCTCCCGCTCGGCTAGGAGAGCCTGCAGCTGACGAACCTGGGCCAGGAGGGACGTGGAAATCTCGGTGGCGAATTCGATGTCGTGAACGCGGCTCGAGGGCTGGTTTCGCTGTTTCCGGGACGGCACGCTCACCTTACTGGGGGAGTTGGTTGCCTGGCTGGCGAACAAGGCGGGACTGAGGGGTGACTACAAAGTCAAGGGGGTTAGTTACGTCGAAGAGGCCGAGTAGGTATGCAACACATGTACCTTCTGGTCTATTGACGGGGTGCTCAGGTGCGCCTCGTCGCCGCCCGCCAGACGCTTCGGGGCAAGAAAAGCCCTGGCAGTCTCGCGGCCAATCTCATTGTATTCTCGCTCCAGGTCCGCTAGTTTCCGACGCAAGTCCGGCCCAATCTGGCCCTCCTCCTGCTGCTGCTCCACCTCTTTCAATTTCTCCTCCAGCTCCCTTTGCTGTTCGATCAGCGCGGTGCCTAGTTTCGACGCCTCCTCGAGTCTGCGCTCGGTCTCGGCCAGGTGGGCCTCGAGGGCCCGCTTTGCCTGCGCCGGGGACGATGCATCCAGACTGAACAACTGAGTGTCGAAGGACGAATACCTATGGGACTCGCGGGGCACCGCCTGGCCCTCGGACGGGGAAACGAAGGGGTCGTCGATCGTCGACATGCTCCGGTCCTGATCGGTCGCGCCGTTACCTGTTGAATCTGACGAAGATGTAGTCATTGTTGGATGGAATAGCCTGCGGGTGGTATCTGGTCCTCTGGGGAGAGGACGCAGTTGCCGATAAGAACCCGCAAAGCTCGTCGCCTCGTGCCTCGTAATCCTTCTCAGGCCTCAGTCATCATCCGACGAGCCAGTCGACCCTTAGCAGTGTTGATGGATTTAAGTCGGTTCGGGATTCTTCAGGCGTTGGATCAGCCGACCAGCGACCAGGTTTCTGCGATCTTCAAATTCCGAGTCGAATGCGACGGCGCTAAGCGAAGAGCACCGTCCGTCGGGTAGTTGGGTGGAAAGGCCGTGTCCGTCGTCTGCAAGTAAACGTAAAACTCAGGAATTGACAAAAGCGAGAGTAGAGATAGAGTTAAGAGGGTCGAGGATTGAAGACTGAGGGAGGCTACAACGCCTTCCGAACGGTCAGAGAGTCAGTTGGAGGGCGACGGGGGGGGGAAGAGTGGAGCGGAGTTCCCGACGTACCGCCAGAAATCGAGACAACACAAACGCGTTGTGGACGTCAGGTCGACAAGGATACGGACCAACCACAAGCAACAGCCACTCACGCGACGATCGGAGGGGATCACCGCGAGGGAATTAATTACAGAAAACAAAAACACAAAAAAGAAAAATAATAGCGATATCAACGAGATTGGTTGGACGGATGCGACTGACACCGACGTCCAAACAACCGGTATACCAATTAATATAGGTGGGAAAATCGAATTGAAGAAAAGATCGGTGGGGAAAGAAAAGGAAAATTAAGCAGGATAAGGAAGGACACAAGGGTAGGGAAGGTGAAGAAAGAAGAAAAGAAGAAAACTCAAGTCGAAAGGAAGGAAGGGGTGGTGAGGGGGGGAGAGAAAGGGAAGAGGAAAGAGAGGGGACAAATGGTGCCGAGGGGGGTGGACAACGAGACGAGACCGACTCGTTGGGTGGGGAGAGGAAGAAGGGAAGAAGAAGGGAAGAAGAAGGGAAGAAGGGAAGAAGAGGACAGGAGCACAAGGGGTGGCTTCAGCTCCAGCACTGCCGGCGGTACGTAATTAATCGGATTGTTTCAAGAGAGAGAATCAGGGGTCTAGAGTTCCTCCTCCGGGGTGTACCAGGGGCATAAATATAATCAATAGATAATTGATCAATATAGGAACCGGAAGAAGGTCGACAATATGATATACGATGATCTGCTCCGTCCAGAGAAACCTTATTATGAACCAAACATTCGAACAATAAACAAGAGTGACTTGTCAATCGTCGCCTTACTTACCAGGCCCCGTACGACGCGTACCGAACAGAACCAACCGTCGGTCGCTGTCAGGCACCTCAGGCACCCGTTTGGCTGTTTGTCCGGTTTGCATCCCTTCGGTTATTGACATCACCTGACCGAGTGAGTCAATAGTTCACCCGCTAGTCTGTTCCGGGGCAGGCGCCATCGCCCCCCGATCGATGGCTTTGTCATTGGTCACGTGAACACTCGGAGTCCGGCCAGCCCAAGCCGTCGCCACTCAATCAGTCTCAAGTTTCAACCCGACTAGACAGACCCATCCCCTCGCCGGCAGTCGAAGCGCAATTCACAATGGCCGACGAATCCAAGTTCGCTGACGATGTGCCTCAATTCTCTTTCAAGAAACGATCCGCCAAGGCCAAATCTAATTTTCGCAAGAAGCCCGCGACCCCGCCGCCCGCCTCCGACTCGGACTCAGGCTTTACATCCTCCGATGATGACGAGGGCCGGAGAATCAAGCGACGCCGAAAGACCGCGGCCGTGACGGCTTCGTCGGCCACCAATGCTCCTCGAAGGGACGCCCCGCAGGATGAGCAAGCTACTGCCGCCGCGCCGGCTCCCCTGGCGTCGACCAACGACGCGACCAAACAGTCCAACTGGTATGACGAGGGTCTGGGTGAGAAGAGCCTTCTGGGCACGACGCGAGCTCGACCGGCTACGGACGCGTCGTCTTCGGCCGACGGAAAATACAAGGGAGCGGCCAACTATCAGTCCTTTATTCAGAAAAACCCCGACGCCCCAAGCAAAAAGTTCGGTCCCATGAAAGCGCCCACCAACGTCCGAACCATCACGTTCACCGATTACATGCCAAATGTCTGCAAGGACTACAAGCTCACGGGATACTGTGGCTTTGGCGACGGCTGCATTTATCTTCATGCGCGCGAGGATTACAAACAAGGGTGGGAGCTTGACCGAGATTGGGAGGTCAACACCAAGGGCAAGACTCTGAGCGGGAAGGTGACGTCGCAGAGAAGTGGTGGCAATGAGTCCAAGGACGACGAGGACGACGAGGAGGAGCTCCTCGAAAATATCCCGTTTGCCTGTATCATCTGCAAGAAGCCCTATCAAAATCCGATCATCACCAAGTGCGGTCATTATTTCTGCGAATCATGCGCGTTGCAGCAATATCGAAAGAACCCGTCCTGTGCGGCTTGTGGAGCCGGCACTGGAGGTGTTTTCAACACGGCCAAGAAGCTCAACCATCTACTGGAGAAGAAACGTGAGCGAGCCCGCAAGCGGCGGGAGCAGGCTATAGCAGAGGGCGAGGAGGTCAGCAGCGAAGATGATGAGGGTGCCGAGAGCTCCTAATGCGGGTCGTCCTTTACCTAGCGAAGGGTGCCGTGGTGCGAAAACAAGGAGGGCTAACGTCGCAGCCGGTCTGCAGACCTGTAATGTATTATATTTTCAGATACCTTGAATGAATGTCCGGATCAACGTTTACGCTAGCAGTCTGATGAGTCCCGAGTAGTTAAAGAGACCTTGAGTACAACAGTGGTAAACCTTCAGATGCTAGCTAAGTGGCTATATACAAGGATTGAAGAGCGTGGTCGGACAAAGAGAAGGCACTAAACTTATAAAGTACGATTATCTATAGCCAATAGACATAATAAATTTTTGCGGATAAAGAAATAGAACATTTCAATTTAGAAAAAGCAGTCGAAAAGTGGAAATTGCACGGTGGGAAAAGTCATCAAAATTCTTTTCTTCCTCAATTCCGCATCTACGGTGTCGGGCTTTTCTGACGTTTTTCGACCTACCCGTCTACACTATATATTTCGCAGCATATGGAAGAGAAAGGTGGGGATCAGGGGGAGGGGGAATGAACAAAATGACTTTGAACTACGGAGTACTCCTCACTATCGAGGAGGCCAAAAAAGAAAACGAAAAAAAAAAAAAAAAAAAAAAAAAACCCCCCAAAAAAAAAAAAAAAAAAAACCCCCACCAAAAAAAAAAAAAAAACCCCACCCCCCCAAAACGAAGGGAAGCACCCACGGATAAAAACCAAACAAGGCGATTAAGGGGGTATG
>NW_026515915.1:0-96610 GCF_023601865.1 Aspergillus affinis | reverse complement strand
GGGGGGGGGTGGGTTGGGTGAAATAAATAGAAAAAAAAAAAAAAAAAAATAGAAATTAAAAAAAAAAAAAAAAAAAAAAAAAAAAAAAAAAAAAAAAAAAAAAAAGATAAGGTAGATCACATCACTAACTCGACTCGTGTTGCTGCAGGTTATGACGAAGGTGGCTACAGTGCCAGTGTGAAGTTGGACTCCTTTCAAACCGACTTCAATCTGCTGTCATCCAACTGGACCAATGATCCAACGGGGTTGACCAACCGTAAGGCCAATATTACCTCCTTCAATGTCCTGGGGGCGGCCTTCGGCGCCTTGTTTGCTCTAGACTTGAACGACCGTCTCGGGCGCCTGCAGTCCTGGCGCTTGTCTTGCCTGGTGTGGGCCTCTGGCATGTTCATCCAGGTCTTCTCTTCAGGCATATATGGGCTGTTGTTATTTGCGAGAATATGGAGCGGGCTAGGCGCCGGAGCCCTGACGGTTACCACGCCGTTGTATCTATCGGAGATTGGTGCGTTCTAGCCACCGCAGTTTCAAACTTGATTTGCTGACTTGTGTTTCTAGCACCGGCCAGGACCAGGGGGTTGGTAGTTAGCGTATACATGGTCATTTTGTTGGCCATTTTATCCGTTGGTATGGCGTCCCTTTGCTTTTCTGTTTTATCTTTTTTATTTCCGACCCTTGCCACATCCTCAACTCACCTCACCTCTCACCTACCATCTCTGCAAACCACTACTGTTTGATTTCCAACAGAACTAACCCTCTCTCCTTACAGGATTCTTTGTTAACTATGGCGCAAGCCAACATATGGCACCCACCCGGACTCAATACCGCTTGGTGCAAGCTATCCCCTTAATTCCCGTCGGCCTCGCCTTTTTCGCATCCTACATTGTTCCAGAAACACCCCGCTACCTCGTCTCGAAACAACGCCACGGAGAGGGACGAGCTGTCCTCGCTCGTCTCCGCGGCAAGGACGTCTCCGATCCAGAAATCGAAGATGAATTCAATGCCATCGACGCGCAGGTGCGCACCAAGGCCTCAGACCTGGCATCCGTCTCGCACTGGACCGCCTTCAAGGAAACCCAACTCAACCCCAACTATCGCCAGCGCTTCTGGCTCCTCATGGCGATGCAGACCATCGCTCAATGGACCGGCGGCAATGGCATCACCTACTACGTCTCCAATATTTTCGAGTATGCCGGCGTGACGGGCAGCGGCACCTCGCTGATCTCCTCGGGCGCCTACGGCATCGTCAAACTCGTCTTCACCATGGCCTTCACCTGGGGCCTGATCGATATTCTGGGTCGCCGCCGCTGCGCGCTCACGGGGCTGTTTCTCCAACTCGCCGCCCACATCTACATGGGTATTTACATGGGCTTGCAGCCGGGATCCAGCAACAACAAATCCGCCTCCGACGCCGCCATCGCCTCCGTCTTCGTCTACGCCGTCGGCTGGTCCGTCGGCCTCTGCACTATTCCCTACCTCTACGGCACAGAGATATTCCCCACCCGCACCCGCAACGTCAGCTACGCCCTCAGCATGTCCCTGCACTGGTTCTTCCAGTTCGCCGTGGTGCGTGTCACGCCCAACATGTTCGACTCGCTGCACGTCTGGGGCGCCTATCTCTTCTGGGCCATCATCTGTACCCTGGGCCTGATCATCCTCGGCGTCTGGATGCCCGAAACGAAGGGCGTCCCCATCGAGTGTATGGGTGACCTCTTCGATGGGCCGTGGTATCTTCGTTGGAAGGCTCGGGCCTATCTCGACTCTTCTCCCGTTTCGTCTTCCCACTCGACTGGGGTGCACTCCGAATTCGAGACGCATTTTGATACCAAACCGGCGGATACGCAGAAGACGGCATATCAGTCTTGAAAAAGTTACGCTATTTCGTGAACATACTTCGCACTTACACCTCTACTTATTTACGGGGTATATATTAATAATGTACATTGGTCTTTAGGGGAAAGGTTTTTCAGGGTTTGGCTTTCCGGAATATACCCGATTTCATACAGGATGTGTAGTCTGTTTTTGCATGTGGATTCTTTTTTACATGGGTTAAGATTATGTAGATGCTATATCACATATATATAGATTTATTATAGCTGTTCCAAACAATCAAGATTTTTTGGAGTGTTTCATCCAGAAATATCACGCTCGCCGATTAGATATTGTGACCCATGAACTACGTTGGGAGAAGCCCCGACCGAGACTTCATGCTAATCTAGTATCGAATGCGGGCGTCATATTTGTCGAGATGGGCTCTGCATATGAAAAGGCCTCGAAAACTTCCGGAGTAATCTCGTACGAGCCAGGATTGTCGAGCGTCATGACTGCATTCGGAATTCCACCCAAAACGTGCGTCGTGGCCATCGCGGGGACGCTGGTCTGCGACAGCTCAAAGTCCGTGACCGGCTGTTGGAACGCATACCCAGAAAGCATAGATGCGGAGCTCACGCCTGCGGTTGTGACGGAGGACCCCATAGTAGGCTCGGCAGATTGCTGCTGTAGAGGAGAGACGTGACGGGAGGTATTGTGAAGACCCATGGGCTGTTGTTGTTGCGGGTGGTGAAGGGAAGGAGAGTGGCTGTGGCGGGATGGGGGATGGGACTGGGGCTGATTCTGATGCTGAGCTTGGGGTTGTTCATGTTGGGGGGGAGGGACGCCGACGTGGATGTCGATTTGAAGCTTCTGAAGCTCTTGGTATACTAGGCTGAGGGCTGTCGTGATTACTGTGCACGCACCGACGCTAGTGATTAGCAGCGATCTCACAATTGGCAGAACAGAGGGCAAAACATACCAGGATTAGAGGCCTTAACTCGCTCCAGAGCGAATATGCAGAATTTGATTTTTTCCAGAGTTCCCGGTGCAGCATATTTCAAAGCTTGGATCTCAAGGAGGAAGATAGACGCGGCAGTATATACGCTGTAAGAAAGAGAGAGAACAACATGGCTGTCCCCAAAGGTGCGACGGTAAAGGTCAAACAAAGAGAGAATGGAAGTTGCAGACGTAATGCACTGAACCAGATGACTCTTGTCGTACGATTCCCGATTTGTCTTTGAACAGAGAATCGGGCGATGCAGCAAGATGTTGATGGTATGATACAAGCAACTGCAGGGAGAGACATGTTGGTCAGTACTCAACGAAACATGGGGGAAAGGGGGGAAGGGGGGAAGGGGGATAAATGTACTTCAGAATCACTATATGACTAGGGGGGGAGTACGGAGGAAGTTCCGTGGGTACTAGCTTCAGATAGCTCGGTAACTCCTCCCACCATTCAGCCAGGTTCCTTGCTTGGTCCTGAACACAGTTATAGAATTCCGCTTCCGAGACCTGCCGGATGGGATCATAGATGTGAATTAGGATCTGATTCAAAATCTCTGCCAGTCCACACATCCGCATGAAGCAGGAAGTGGAGTGCGCCTGAGTCGGCGGATAGTGTGCACCATCCGGGAATACCACTCCATGAGGAGTCCAGATCTCAATCTCGGAGGTGTCATCCAGTATCGTTCTGGGCGGACTAACGCGCGACTGTTGCATCACAGGCGAACGACCGAAATATAGCGAAACCATTTTGTCCCAGAAATAGCAACTCCAGAAAAGTCGATTGCGAACCTCAATATCCTCATCGGTCAGATGCGCCGAATCGGAATATTTTCGGCTGTCGATCGATATCCCCAAGTCGTCGAGCATTCGAAAAGCCATGCCACTGTATAGCCAGGCCTGAGACCGGTTTCCGCGCCCACACTCCTGTGCACTGAGAAGAAGCAACGTCTGGATGGTCGGGATCCCCACGTGGCCAACTTTGAGCGAGTCGTATAGACCTGATACTGCGCGATGTGAGAATTGGGCGCCGCCATCGAACGATTCTAGTATAGGTCCAATCCTAGGTTCAGCCTTGCACCACCGCACGGAATGGGAGAGGACCGCGTTAAGCAAAGCGTCTGAATAGTATGGGCCGTTGATTTTCATATCGCCTGATTGTCAGGTTAGCCTGTCTCCCCGAGACGGTAGCCAAAAACCAAATACTAACGAGTAAACGTTGGTCGGTAGACAAAGTTGAAAAGCGGCTGGATCCAACACCAGTGTGAATCAAGAAGATACTGAAATGGTTCCTGTTCCCAAGTGAGAAGATGGACTCCCCGTGGGATGAGCCCCAAAGCCGAAGACTTACCGGCATCGTAGCCATCTGCTCGAAAGCCCTCTCTCGCCACGCATTGTTGATAAGCCTCTCTTTTCGGCCATCTAACTGCAGGGTAGGGTTCGAGGGAGATGTGGCCTCGTTCAGCGCACCACTTGGCAGTTGGAACAGACTGGTCGGTCCATGGAAGGAAACTCGGCCGTCATGTTCAACATTCAACCCTTCGAAATCCCTAGCCAGGTCACCGGTATTTTCATCCTCCTCCTTGATGCGTGTCCGTATACCCGGACTTGCGCTACTCTCCCCCGTCGAAGCAGGGGAACTTCCTTTTCGAGCCTCGACCTCGTTAGCTTGGCCCCGGAGCTTGGAAAGAGCATCCTCTAGCTGAGCCACCCGAGTCTCTAGTTGCTTGGTATAAGATAAAGTTGGGGCTCTAAGATCGAATCGACAGGGTTAGCGATCGACGAGAGAACCATGCAGGGAAGCGGGAGCATCGGCAACGGGCCAAGAGCGCGTGACAGCCGATGGGGACTGGGTCGAGAAGCTTAGACTCACAAGCTATAGACGCACACCTCGCCGCGCGCAGCGCATCGCGAGCATGACGGACTGGCGCCGTTGCATTTCACCTATCACAAGCAAATGTCAGTAGGCGAGCATATAAGCGAAGGAGGAACCTTCTTGGGAATAAGCTCGGAAATCATCCGAGTAGGCGACCAGGGGAAACCCACTTTGCGCTTGCGGCAGGCCTCACAAGAGAAGGCACTTTTCCGAGGCAAAGGCGTCTTCAATGGCACCTCAGCCATGCCAGAAGAGCTAGATTCTACCACCATTAAATTGGGAAGACGAGCAGGACGGATCAGAAATCATGGCATCCGGCCTAAGATAAAAATTTCACGTTCACCCGGGGACTGAGGGAGAAAAAGGGAAAGAGAGGGAGAAGAGAGAGGGGGGACCCAAAGGAAGAGGGAAGCGTGAGTGGGGGGGAGGGGAGTGACCGGAAGTTGGGATTTACTTTGGGGACTTGGAGTTGGGACCAGCCAACGAAGACGCAGTATTTTATTTTTCCTTCCAGAAGGAATTCGGGCGAGAGAGGGAGAGAATCGTGGGGCACAGTAGGTGTACACCGGAGGAATGCAATGCAATAATAATTAATTGCATTCTGACTGTAAGAAGAAGCTTTCGTGCAAAATTTGGAAGTTGCGAGCGAAAGCAGAAAGTGCATGACGAACGATACTTCGGGCAACTTAGACGACCTCCCGCCAATCAGCGAGCCCCGTGACCGCTGACTCAGGCACCCGGTCTCGTGACGGTGGCGACTAGACTCCCGGCTCTTAAGCTTAAAGGTCGAATGATAAACCCAGGCGTTGATCCCGGTGGAGTCCCCGGGACCTTAATTCTCTTCACCCTAGGGTGAGATCGGAGGAGTTGGATGTTCTGGTTTTTTTTTTTTTTTTTTAGTTCAATGTAAATTGTAGTAGTCGGCATCCCGGCCACTGGGTTGACATCATCGTCGGCCAAGTTGAAAAAAGCCGAAAGGGAGTTCTAGACAACTGCCGTGATCAGCATGACTCAACGTCAGCGTTTCATAATCTTTACTACTAACTAGTAACTAACTATTTTAGTTATACGATGGGAGACTGGGTGTACCCCGAGAGAGGGTCATCTGGATCGCGTGCCCTGCAATACATATATCTTATGCTGTACGACGAAGTACTCCGCACGGAGCACTGTTACGCTAATATTGAGCAATCCACCAGAGAACCTTAAAATATAAGATCATAAAATAATAAACCACAATACATAATATCAACACATGATAAAAAAGTACTCCGTACTCCATAAACCCAAGAATGGTTGCCTGAGGCGATCGTCGCGGAGCCGTGGGCTGATGGCGGCCCGTCCGGGAATCGCGCTGTCAGCTCATCGATGAGAAAACATTTCATCCACCATCAATGCATCAGACAATTTATCCGTTATCGCCAATATTCCTTCAGCCCTTAGTTACAGAATACTCTCATGTTACTAATATCGTCCAAGCGTCCTGCACGAAGAATATCAATTCCTTTTACTCTCCGATAGGTAGGTGGGGTGAAGAAAGTCCACTCCGGCTCTACGAAGTACTTCAGGGTTCAAGATCGAGGTGGATTCCCTCATCTGTTGACCCGACCGACACCATGAATTTTCCCTTCCGTCAACACTGTAGTGTACTCGAATGCCGGCCCTTCTGCCCCCATCCCAGCCTCCCCCGTGCAGAGTGCAGACCGCGGGTTGATTGATCGGCTGAATTCAGCCAGCCTCGCAGGAACTAGCGGCTTCCATCTGGTGTTGGCGTGTCATTCTCCCCACCCCTCTCGGTCTGAGAGCTGCGGCTGAATCAAAAGCCCAAAATAAACTAATTGGAAGGAGGAAAAAATCCATTAAAACATTGGATGCACCCCGAGATACCCCCTCGTATTTTCCCTTCTCCTTTCCTCCACAATGGGTGTCTTACTACGACCTGACTGGAGCGCTCCTTATCATGGGCATCTAACAGCCTCTTTTCGTATGTAGCAGTCCAGGGTGAGAAGAAAGAACAAAAGAAAAGACAAGGAAACGGAAAACCCCCATTAGTGGCCGAAAAGACTAACAATTTATAAGACAAGACCTAGAGAAGTGATTTTTCTCGACTTTTCGATCAAAATAATTGACGCAGAGCTACTGTGACTATGGACCCCGTCAAGGCCACGCTTCGCGCGTTCTGCGTGGCCGCCCTGGGCACGATGGTCGAGGCGCGATCTGCGTTACCACTGTCGTCGACCGACCCCCAAGCAAACCTCAAGGAAGATACCGAAGTGACCTTCGATCCTCTCGGTGTCGCCGCTGTGCTCCATAACCCGCGTGCTAATAACAGCGCCGCCATGCTCTACACCCAGTCGGATCGCGGCATTTTCACGTGGCCGCATACCATGATGATTGGAGGTACTTTGCCAGCGATGAAAATGCTCGTCGACCACCTAGTGGAAGAAATGAAATCCATACATCCCGCGATCACCATGTGTACGCAAGTCACCACCATGTTAACGGTTCGCTCCGACATTTCTGGCTCCGTGTTTCGTGAACTCCCCCTGGATTCGAGCAACGCCTGGCTCAACCATGTGGTGTCTTTCAAGGCATCGGCCAAGCCAGGTAACGATTTTGCGGTGGTATGCGTCGACGGCATTCGCGAGGACGTGAGTGTGCGAAGGCAGAGGGTGAAGGACACTATAGGCCCCCTGCGCTGGTGGATCGCCACCTTGACATTGGATTTGATCAGTCTGGTCAACGGGCTCATGATGGCCACAGGATTGATCATGGGGGTGTTGGTTGCCGACATATGGGCCGCAGTCTTGTTCTTTCTGTACTGGTGTCACTGGCTTGGGACAATACTCATCTCGTTCCAAAGCATGGTTCAAAAGGACGAACCGCTCATTAATAAAGACGAGCGGCCAAGATATGCCATTTACCAGCGAAAGGAAGGCGGGACAGTAATTTTCAAGGGTCGACAGGACCAACTCGAAGTTTGGGCTCGGTCGACGTGGGAGTATAGGCCGGACTTCTGGAAGAATTGCCTGCATTGGATATGGATAATGACGGGTACTTTGTCCGCATTTTGTTCTGTGGCCTGTATGGTGAATATGCGCAGCTATATGCAATTGGCCTTTCTGGGGGTCCTGGTCTACGCCTCTCTTGCTGAGATCCTAGCCATCCGAATTTCGCGCAGCTTGCAAAAGAAGGCAAAAGGCGACGATATCCATGAGGCTTACGTTTTAACAAAAAATAAAACTAGATCCGTGGCCATCATCCGGGCGACATTAGAGATAAAGCGCACTTGTCGGTTGGAAGGATTGAACTGGATAGACCTCAATCTCCTTCCACCAATGTTTGTGTTTGAAGAAATGCAGAGAGTGCTCAAGGATATTGGTTCGATGCAGATAGAATGGGAGGACGCCGAGTTGGCGTGGGATTCACGCATTGCCAAAGCGCGGGAAAGGTTGGGCGTGTTCGTCGCGCAGGTGAAAAAGAGGGACGAAGGGGTGTCGGACGACCAAAAACAAGGTGACCTCGCCAAAAGAATTCAGACTGAAATAGAAACAGCGCTGAAGACTTCATGGGAGAACACCACCACCAATGTCCATAAGCCAGATTCGAAGTTTCGCGGTGCCTAGTTGGGCATCGGTTACAATGAACGACATTTCTAGGCAAATACCCAGATCAGATATGTATTAATAAATCATACGACACTTTCTTCAATTCTCTTGAGGATCATTCTGTGAAGTAAAATTAAGCGGTTATAACTTAGAGGTCCACGATTCGAACCAGTCCAGTTCAGTCCTTCCTGGCGCCGAGCGCTATTATGCAATGAAATGTCACTTGTTGACCTTCTAGACCTAGTGTGCCGAGAGCGAATTTTCTCCGGGGCCTTAATCCTGACACATTCGCTTTTCGCGACAGGATCTGTAATGCGCAGCCGGGATGCAAATGGTGTGGCTCTTTCAAGACATTCTAAGGTGGATCTATAGTTGGCGTCGTCAAAAAGGTACCCCGCGAGTTCAGGAAAAGCAATATCCAAGGACACAGCGCAAATAACGATCAGGCATAGCCAGAACGGGTTCCGGGATTGGCGGCCATGGAAGAACAGATCGGTGTAAAGCGTCTTGACCAAAGCCAGAGTTGGACGGGGTATCATCAAAGCATCCAAGCGATCATCAGCCCAATTGATAGCGCAGTCTGGAGTACTGGCCCTATCTGCAGCCCTCTTTTCCGTTTCATGGGATAGCAGTCTGATAGCGATCGTGTAGCTTCCAGGGTAGATTTTCTCGGCGATGGTCGCAAATTTGCTGACCAAGATCACTGTTTCAGCAGCGCAGCAGCATATCTCAAGTACACACCACGGCTGACGGAGAACCATAAGCAGTGATTCTACAGTACCATTCTGCCCAAGGATGCAGTGATGTTTAGAAGCTGCCGCATTGACCAAGAACCATGGCGGGTGGTCAAGAGGATGTGGTTTGCCCGGTGCGCCGGGGTTATGTTTTGAATACGGCAACGACGAAAACTTCCCCGGAGCAACGTCCGCCAGATTGATCCAGACTGGTAGCAGCTCTGTTACTGCCGAGGCTGCTTCGGCGAGTTCAGCATCAAGTATGAAGCCGTCTTGATGGAGTTTGCAACCTGAAGAGAGTGCAGCGATCGAATGTATGGCGAACGAGTCGCCCAGGCCGACACCGCCGCCGAGATCGTAGCAGGCGCATATTCGACCAAGTGCAGAATATTTGCTGTCTATGCCGCTGGCGCTGACATTTGCCAGAGGCTCCCAATCTGGCGCACGGGAGTCGGGCATGATCTATGTTTGAGGGTTGAAGACTCCCGAGACTCTCTCTTCACCTGGAATAGAACAAAGCGACAGACAACATTTCACGTTGTGGAGCCATGAGAGAGCAGCGTTTTTTGACTCATTATTCGAGGGGCTTGTCGGATGGCGAATATTACTGAAGAGGTCTCCTGCTCAGCCACGGAGTTCGCTGGAGGCAGCAGATGACTGCTTAGCCTGCCTGCGGCATGGTCAGGTGATCCTCCACATGATTCACCATAAGCGGTCAGGTATGGGGCGATTCTGCCGCGCGAGTATGTACAGAATAATTCTAGTATAGATGTATGTGTTGTACATTATGATACAGTTATCACAGCTCCATCAAATCTCATACAAATCGCTTCTCCATTTCCCTCAGGAGATCATGCACCGCATCAACCTTCAGCGGAACCGCTCTCGGATTCTTCAACGCCTTTTCTCCCAATCGGTTCGTAACCAATTCCTGCAGCTTCTGCGCATTTCCTTCTGGCTTGCTCTGCATCTGTCCGGTCAAATCCATCGTAATCCGGGACTCAGCCACATCCTTTGACCCCATAATGAAGATCAAGTTATACTTCATCTGCTTTGCGCGTTGGATCTTTTTCCCAAGCGTCTGACTGCCTGCGTCAACATCAATCAAAAACGTCGAGTCAACAGAGGATAGAGGTTGCGGTTGCGCAACACCACTCTGGCCATGCTCATCCTGGAGGAGACGGAATCCCGAGATCTGAGCCGCCGCCTGGTGCGCCTGATGCACAACGTTTTCATCCTGGTTGACGGTAAGAATGATACCTTGGCGTGGCGAGAGCCAGAACGGCCACCGACCCGCATACTGCTCGATCAGCAACGCGAGGAATCGCTCCAACGATCCAAAGTTTGCGCGATGGATCATGACCGGGACCGCCCGTCCGGGTGTGGCGGGGTTGTAGTCCTCTTCTCCTTCGGCGACCTGATACTCCAGTTCAAACCGTTGCGGCAGGTTCATATCCAACTGGATCGTAGACAGCTGGTGATACTTGCCGGCCTGGTCCTGTAGCTGTATGTCAATCTTGGGGCCATAGAATGCCCCATCACCTTCGTTCAGCGTCCACTCCCGTCCACTGTTGTCCAGCGCCTCGCGCAGCTGTCCTTCAGCACTGTCCCACAACTCCAGACTCCCTATGAAATCCTTTTCCGGCCGAGTCGACAAAACCAGTCGATACGGCCCCAGCCCAAAAGTATTCATCACCAGATCCACAAACCCCAACGCCTTTCCGATCTCGCCCTTGATCTGCTGCGGCCGGCAAAAAATATGCCCGTCGTCCTGGTGAAAACGTCGCACGCGGGTCAGCCCGCTCAAGGAACCCGAAACCTCGTTCCGGTGCAAGGGGCTGAAATCCGCATATCGAATAGGAAGTTCTCGGTAGGAGTGGGTTTGCGATTTGAAGAGGAGACAGTGGCCGGGACAATTCATCGGTTTCAGCCCGTAGGACTCGTTCTCGCCGGTAGGGTCGTCGGCGTCGGCGTCGGCGTCGGCACCGCGCCCGCGCACTTCGTACATGTCATCCTTGTAGTTCTGCCAATGGCCCGAGACTTCCCACAGGGAGCGCTTGTAGATGGTGGGGGTGAGGACTTCGCGGAAGCCGTATTGGAGATATTGCGTGCGGAGGAAAGAGATGAGTTTGTTGATGATATGGGCACCATTAGGGAGGAAGAGTGGCGAGCCGGGACTGTAGAGGGAGGTAGTGAAGAGGTCTTGGGAAGTCCCGAGAGCGCGATAGTCCGGATTGGTTGTGGTGGATTGGGAGGACGAGGGGGGGGGGTTAGACGGAGCTTGCGGATCGAAGCAGGAACATCGTCGCAACGCGGTGGACGATAGCCAGTGTCGGGGCGGAGGCCGCGAGGGATAAATCCTGGTGCATAAAGATGGTCGAAAGAAATTCGCCGGGCGGCAGAGGGGATATAATCGTCGCATGGTCCAGGGCTGAAATATGAAGAAACACAACTAGTAGTTGCTTTCCCATGTTGATGGGATTTGATGCGTGACGCGGAGGCTAATCGGCCCGACGTATAGGTACCTTCTGTCTACTTCTAGACATGGTTGATTGTTTTACTCTTTCTTTTGTTCTTTATTATCCCCAGCACGCATCAGAAGATAATTAAAAAAAGAATTGCTAAAACAAGACTAGTGAGTAAAATGGCTTAAGTGACCCGAATCTCGCTTTGCATGGAACTACTTGCTACAGGCAGCTCCTATTCAAAATATATCCAAGCTCCGCATATTCGAGAGAACCGCAATATTACGCCTTTCCTGCCCAGTGTACTCTCGGTTCTGAATATAGCGCTTCTTTGAACAATCCCTTGGACAGATTTACTGAAAATTAGGGACAAGGGCGTTTGGCATTCTTGAAACTGGCCCAGAGAGGTGGGGTGAAGGAGAGATAGGGGAAGATACAGGGAACGGTGGCAAGTTGTGAGTGAAAGAGGATGTGAAAGAGGTTCTAGGCAGCTCTTCAAATGAGCGTTGACTTTCAAATTCACACCCAAGCAGCAGTACGTCGGCAGACTCGATAGTAAATACCCGAGGCTTTTGTTTGTCGCCCGGTAATAGCCATGGAATCACTTCTTCAATCCACTGTCCTGAGAAGGCTTGTTGCTAGATTGAATGCGACCAGTTTCATGTAGATCATCCCCGTCCGCAGTTAATCCCCAGTTTCTTGGTTGTCATGCGGATGCACCCTTCCTGGTGTCCTTCGCATGTCGGGGGCCGTTTCTTGGTGAATGTAGTGTAAATTCACTGTATACCCTACGTGCCTACCATCCCAGGCCATTCACAAAACATGGAGGGGGTTCCGAGGTGGGTAAGTGGGTGAATTTCTCCAAGTAAACCCTGGTCTATAAAAGCCCAGCTTTCTTCTTCTGTCGCCCTCTTTCTTTCTCTTTCTCTTTCCACCCACACACCTCTTTCATCTCCTTTGTTCTGTGGGTTCAACTCATTCTGCCTAGCGAAAAAAAATTGCCCAATGGGTGTCCAGTAACTCCATCTCCTATTCTTGCTCGGATGAGTCTTTATACCGGACCACTTACTCCATGCAAAATAAAAGGCTCCGCACACATTATACGCCGTACGATCCAAATGATCCGTCTAACCCTGTGATTTTCTCATGGCACGGTGGAGCTCTCGATCTCAGTTTGGCCAGTGATAAAGACCCCGTTCAGTCCATAATTCGTGGATTCAAAAAGATGCTCGGTTTCTTCCGCACCTTCAGAGCAGTCGAGTTGAACGGGGTCCATTACCTCAGTCCCGAATGGATCCGTGTTACGAGACTCAAGGATTTCCCCCTTCTCAGGGAGCTCAGGATTATCCATTGTTTTCCATTTGTGTTAGATGAATTTGATGTCACGACGGAGTACCATCACAGCATTCTTGACTTGTCAGTTGGCGATGACACACATTTCACCATCGACTTCTATCCATATGATGCAAGGCTTGAATCAGATTGGAATCAGAACGGAGAATGTGCCTCCCGAAGCAATTTCGAAAAGATTTTCCCCTTTTTCCTGCGCAGCCACGCTTTCCTTCTGCGCAGAGGATATCTTCTAAATACTGCGCTCACCGAGATGATCCTACCATTTTCCAGCTTTTCCAACGCGCCCAAGGCCTTTCACTATTTGGACGCATGGGATCACACATCACGCCAAAAATTGATCTCCACAGCGATAGAGGAAGGTGCGAGAGAATTAGAAAATCCCCAAAACACATTCGCAATGGGAGCATCGACCCAAAACAATCTGATGTCGTCTATTGATCCATATGATTCTGACTTTGACGGCGAATCCGATACATCTGACGCAATTGAAATCGCATTATATGACAACTGCTACTCGCAAACAGTCTCAATCGTGGATGGCAAGCCAGCCAATCCAAAAATACCAGGAAACCGACACCGTCTTTTCACGTGTGACATGTGTGAAGGAAAATTCAGGGGATATTGCTTCCGTAAAGTCCACATACACGGAAACAAGAAGGACTTCAAGAAGCGTGGGGGTTGTGCGAGAGACGAAGTTTGGAGGTCCCATTGGGCTTAGCTTGAGAAAGAAGCCAACGCTGGCAAAATTCTGGAACGGCAATCCCGGTTCCTCCATAATGGGATTCATGCATGGCTCTCTGGGCGTGAGGTCGATCTAAGAACCAAGTATACCGAAGTGGTCCGGGACGTCGACGACTGTTCGGCTGCCAACGACTTTAATCACCGGACGACATTGACGTACGCTCAATCACCATCGATCAGGTCCATCCTGCAGCAATTGACCGGCAGAGACCCTCTCGAGGAGGTTGCCGAGGAAATCAAAATCACAACATTCAGTTCTTGTTCTCTAGGCAAACTTGCGATAGAAATTAGCCGGAAATACAACATGCTCGAAATATAGAATATGGGATAGAACTACAGGCTATCAGATACCTAGAGATTGTCTCAAATGCAGCCACGAGCAAGTCAATCAAGGGTTCGATTCTTGTATACGGCGGTGCTTATATAGATTGACACTACTGATTTAGTTCAGGACCCTACCGGAATAAGAAAAAATTTTCGATGTAAATTGGTCTTTATCAAACAGCGGTAACTAGGTGTAGTAAAAAGTAAGAGAGAGAAAAGCCACGGAAGTAGGCGACCCGGCTGTTCGCTAACCGTTACTGCAGTTCAGGCATTGGTGCGAGCCTTGGGGAAATCACAATTATTCACTCCGTGGTATTTATTTTATTTTACTATCCCAGTATATATGAGAATATCGACCTTAAAAGAAGCATTGCCGTGACATTAGATGACGCGCAAAACGGCTTCAGTCTGTTCTCTGTGTGTCCAACTCTCATTCCCCCCCCCCCCTTTTCTAGGACCCTTTTAGGTATTCCTTCAAGACCCAGAGTCCTCGGTACGAACGCCTTGATTTAACCATATACCTACTAGTAACAGGCAGGGCGAGTGTTTCAACTTTCAACATCAACGGGTTAAAGCCGGTTCTTCCCTGTCTTATGCAAGGGGAGCAAAGTGAGCACCACAAAGCGTTTGTTGATGTAACCATATGGGACGCCACAAATAGAAGAGAGAAAGAGAGAGCCGAGCTGACTGACTCGCCTCTCAGTTGCTGTTTTGAGCGACCATCTCCAGCAAATGATCAACCTTGAAAACATATCGTGCCCACCCTGGACCCTGAGGTCAGTCACAAACAGCCTTGCGTTCTAAGGAGTTGCATCTCTTGCGATGCCTTCCTTCTCGTATATCCCCACATCCAACCCTCCCTCATTGGCGCTTGCCCTCGGCTATGCACTCCGTGGACTCTGCACTAAAGAATACCCAAGGCTGAATACGATCGCGTGCCGGTGAAGAAGTGCAGATTTTCATCTCCAGGAACCAATACTATGCTTTGGATTCCCCGTTTGGCCTGGCCAGCTATCAGATGACTCACGATCTTTTGGCCCATTCAATCTAACCCGTACCCGACGGATTTCGTACCAATAGCCATCGCGGATTTGTTCTTCATCAGACATCAGGCCAAATGCTAGCCAGATGTGGGAAGCAGAGAGAGCCGCATGTTGCCCTGTGGTTGCAATCTAAGGATCCGAGGGTACCAGAATGATGCCCGATTTAACCCGTCGTGGGATTGGGGGGGCCAAAACTGGTTACGGGGCAAAGAAGAGTTTTTATAAAGAGATACCGCCAGCCTTAACATGTTTTCCCCTGGCGTCTTTTCTGTTGCTGAGATTGCTTGCGACCAACTGCGATCTCCTCGACCGCTAGCATTGCCATTCTTGTTCGCGACCAAAGCAACTCGACTCTACTACCTTCACAACTATGCGGTCCGTGTTTTTCTCCCTGCTGGCCGTGGCCCTGGCCACTGTCGTCTCTGCGGAGAGCACCACCGTCGAAATGTTCAACGCCGGAGAGGCAACGTTGAGCCTGACTAGCGTTCGCGCCAGTATTGTCGGTGTCAACGCAGACGCCACCACCTACGCCCTGGACTGCCAGGACGGCGCCCCGGTGACGGTATGCCCACTACACTCGCCAATTACCATAACCGAAGGCCCCTCGACATTCACCATGAGCGCCGTTTATTCGACCAAGACGGGCGGCGCGGACGCCAAAGTCACCATGGTGCAGGACTGCGACATCACCTCCTCGACGCAAGGCGCCTCTTGTTCGGTTTCCGTTGGCATGGAGCTCACCGTGCGCGGGCATTCGACTTCCACGGGTACCTCGTCCACCACCTCCTTCGCCTCCGACGACATCTACTATCAGCCCATGACGGTCACCGCGGGCGCGGAAAAACTGAATGCACCCAAGGCGACGGAAAATTCGGACGTCGCAGCGCGAAATGGCGGCGTGAGCGGTGCTGCTGCCGTCGCTCTTGCCGGAGCGGCACTGAAATTCTTTTATTAGACATCATCTACGATGCTGGAGCAGTCAACGATCTTCAGTTTAATACTTATATAATATGCCGTCTGCCTTTTCCAAACTGTGATGGATGCGGGATAATGCTTAATGATTTCACGCGTCTCAGTACCGATGCATTACTTTCTGACAATGTATGATTCTGCATAAATAGACATACTCCGAACAGTGCCCCGTATCCACTCGTGGTGAACCTCGGGATAAATCGAAGTTCTAGAATGATTACTCTTCATGGGTCTTAATTGGTAATTATTATTAGTTAACTATTGATGTGCCCATGATTGATGGTCAAATAGTTATAATTATTTTTGATTGTGTCGAAATCAACCGAGACTGGGATTGCCCGATTCGGCAGTGACCATCCGGTTCAAGCGTCCGGGTCTCCTTTAATTTTCCATACTCCGCGGACTCTTCTTTTCTTTCCGTCTCGCTGCCTATCTCTCTAGCCGATTCCGGACGCATCCTGATCGATTAATCCATGAAGATTTAAAAAGAAATACTGTTCTATATTCTAATGTACATGCCTAGAAACAAAAGATCTGTTCGCTCATCTTCGAAACCGCCCCGGGCGCCTTGAATCCCATTCCTACCAACGTCTTCTTACACGCATTGATCATGCCAGGCGGCCCACAGAGCATGATTTTGGTGCCCCCCGAAGGCTCTGGTAGTCGCTCACTTAGCACGGCCTGGTCCACATAGCCCGTTCCGTACTGCCAATTCTCGGGCGCCGTGTCTAGCATGTACCACAGTTTGAAATTCTTGGGATACTGGCGCGCAAACCGTTCCAGTTCTTCTCGAAGCAGGATGTCGCCCTCGGATCGATTAGCATAGATCAGGCTGATCTCCGTCGTGTCGCGCTCGTCCTCGCAGATGGCACGGATGAGCTGGTACATCGGCGTGATGCCCGTGCCGCCGGCGACCATCCCCAGCTTGGTACCGAGTCCTTTGCTGTAGCGCATAGCTCCCTTGGGTCCCCGGAATTCCACTTCGTCGCCCACCTGCAGGTTGGCAAGGTATCGGCCGCTGAGCAGTCCGTCGGGGTAGCATTTGATGACCAATTCGATGCGACCCTTGTCCAGGTTGTTGGACACGGGTGTGTAGGACCTCGTCACCGTAGTGCCGTCGATCTCGGCGCGGATGGCAACGTGCTGGCCGATTGGGAGTCCCAAGATCCTTCGAGCATCTGGCAATGCGAACACAAATCGGTACACATTGGGGGACAAGAGCTCCTTCTCAACCAAAGGCAGGCGCTGGTATTCTTTCGGATCGAGGAATCCCTTGACGGAGTGCGGGTCGACCCTGACCACCTTACGCGCTTTCTTGTGCAACGGGTAGCGAGTATATCCAGATTCGATCTTGAGGAATTTAGCGGCCTGCCGGGCGACGGCACTTCCAACCGCTGCGGAAATAGCGCTCGCCGTGAGGAACCCAATCGCGAAGCCTCCGCGCGGTAGTCGGAATCCGCTGAAGTATTGGGGCACACCATTGCCGATATGTCGTTTCAAATCCAGAGAGCCCAACGCTCCGCGATTATATGCGTAGATGAGGGATGCCACCGCACCCACAACACCGGTCACTGCACCAATCGAACCGCTCGAAGACTGTTTAGGAACTGGCACTGACTTCTGAGCAATAACACGAACTGCCTTTGGCGCAACATATTCTTTGGCGCCTTGAAGAGTGCCAATCAGATATTCCTCCATGATCTCCCGAGAGTCGTCGGAATGACCAACATCTTCAAAGGCTTCCGTGGCATCGGTGCCTGCAGTTTCAATGAGAACTTCAGCGCCACCAGGATGGTCTTGAAGATACTTCGTAATATCGTAAACTGGTTCTGCCTTAGCAACTGACCGGCATTGAACTTGACGGTTGATATGTTTCTCTTACCTTTCCCATGGACAACGATCCAGAGGTCGTCCTTGCGGTTATGCGATGCGACGTCTGCTACCGTGTACTGAGGCAACTGGGCCTCTGTGGAGCTCTCAGTTTTTGATCCCATTGTGCTGGAGATATGTGCCAATCGACTATCGATTCAAGAATCGCCAATCCCTTTAAAGGACAAAGAACAGAGGGCACAAGAGAACGGGAAAACGAAAACCACTTTTAAAAAAAGGAGAGCATTTGTGTTTTTATGCTAATGCAGAGACGGACTTATGCCTCATCGCTTTATCCTCCATCCCGGGTCTTTAGGCGCCATACTGCCGGCTCAAACCAGTGACACGCGAGATAAAAGTCAACCTGATACCCACAGTTGCTATTGCGACAAGTTACTGTTACAAGTTACAACTCATCTGGTATTGGCCCACCGGCGCTAGTTGGTCTTTTTTGATTTGTTTTAGAGCGATAATTCACTTTGTACCTCGGGATTTTGACAGACTTATCTCCTTTCAAACGTCCAAGCGGCCCGAACTGACAGGTCGGCACGGCACAGCCGTGATTAAATTCGAATTTTTACAGTGCTTGGATTCCGAGACACTGGCTTTGGTTCGCCAACATGGCTTCGGCCGTTAGCGGTGGGTCTCCGACGGCGATCTATTTCTTCTTTCTACGGTTTTATTTGGCGTATGGAGCAAAAAAACTTGTTAGCCTGGATTTGGAAGAGCCGAGGTTGACGACCTGACAATGCCGCTCTAACCATTTTATGCACGCCAGGGTCGAAACGAGCACAAACAGCTATCGTGATACAGAGTGGCGGTTATCGTCCTTTCTCACTAAAGATGTGGGCATTCCTCCGATGTGGGTTCGCGACGAGACCAGCTGGTTGCCCTGATTCGTGGACTATGGCACAAGGTCTCCCTGGAATAGCCACAGATGGCTCTTATAAATCTGCAGAGCTATCCTGTGTCCTCAGAGAGGTCGCTTCTATGCGATAAAATCCCATTCATTGTCCGTCATGCCATACCAACGTTTCTATCTGCTGGGGGAGCCCGTCGAGAGCGCAAGGGTAATCGAGCTCGACCCGGCGCTGAGTCGTGATGAACTACGAAACCTCATTGCTGCGCATTTTGCAATCGTTCAACCTGATGGTTGGTAACTATCCGACTTCCAATTACAAATCTGGTTATCATCTTTGTCTAACGTCATGAAACAATGCAGGCATTGGCTTCCAATCTCAAGACGCAATCTTATCTGACGTGGGAGAGCTTGTTGCTAGCGAAGATCCCATCAGCATCACGATAGATGGAAAGCCAGTGCGGGGGATCCCTGGTCCCTCGGGGCTGCCAATCATTGGGAATTTCTTTGAGATCTACCCCGATCATCTAGGAAACCACCAGCGCCTCTTCGAGCAATATGGCCCTATCTTCAAGACCACCAATATGGGCCGCACCATCTACCACACCAACGATCCAGAACTCTCTTCCATCATCTTCGCAGAGACCGACTTCTTCACAAAGAAGATTAATGAGGCTCACCCCCTCCGCTCCATTAAGAACACCGAAGCAGGCGTCTTCCTGGCGGACACGGACACCCCGGAATGGAGAGCTGCGCACAAATTCCTTCCTCCTGCTCTGGGCCCCAAGGCCGTACGTCACTATGCGCCAACTATGCAGGCGACTGTCGAAGATGCGTTCAAGGTCTTTGATCAGCTGGACGAGCAAGGCAAGGCCTGGAACGTCTACCAGTACATGCTCAAGCTGGGCTCCCAGGCCGTCGGGAAACTGGTTCTGGGTATTGACTTCAAACATTTCACCACCCCCGATGCGCCTCCCCACGAACTGATCTCCCTCATCGCCGAGTCGCTCACGCTCAACAAGAAGGTGACCGCTCGCGGCGATTGGTACGCCAAATTGCCCTTTGGGGATCCCAAGCGCCTGCATACCATCAAAGACCGCGTTTTTGTCATCATCGACGAGTCCATTCAGAATGCCAGTCGCGGTGGTGTCGAGGACCTTCCGTTACAGGATGCCGCATTGAAAGCCAGCAACATGATCGGTAGATCCCCAAATCTCCTATCTTTGGACCCTGACGAAAGCTAATAATTACTTTGTAGACTACGCCGTCCGTGCAACGGACAACAAGGGCGAAAAACTCCCTAAGACGAGTCTCATGCAGGCTCTACTCGTCGCCACAGGTGCCGGCTTCACAACCACCAGCTCTCTCCTGTCCTGGCTAATCTACAGCCTCGTCACCTATCCGGGCGTCCAGGAGCGCCTGCTCCAGGAATTCATCGACAACGACATCGACGAGAACACGCAGATCACCGCCGAGCTCACCGATCGTCTTCCCTTCATGGACAAGCTGATCAAGGAGACTCAACGCCGCCACAACCCCTCCTACCAGCCCGGCCGTACCGCCCGCGTTGACATGATCCTTCCGGGTGGCTACAAGCTGCCTGAGGAATCCGTCGTCATCGGCGCCCTCCACCACCTGCACAACAACCCGGACGTCTGGAGCAACCCCAACCGCTTTGACCCGGACCGCTGGGATACCGAGGAGGTCAAGAACCGGCATAAGAGCGCGTATATCCCGTTCGCGACGGGCCCGCGCATGTGCATCGGTTTCAACTTCGCTCTACAGGAGGTCAAGGTCTTCTTGCCGAAACTGGTATACCGGTATAAGTTCATCAAGGAGAATGATGGGCCCATCGAGTACGATCCCATGTTCCAGCTCATTCGGCCGAACAATCTGTATGTCCGCGCCGAGAGACGCGTCAAGTGGCCGCCTAAGACGGAGCCGGCGCCTACGGCTTCGCTATAAGCTTAAGGGGGCTTGGATTTTTCCTTAGGAGTTATGTATAATATAATTTTTTTTTTTTTTTCTAGTTTATACCAAGGTCCAAAATTGTTAGATAGATTTCGATTACTTTCCATTTGAACGACAGAACATTAGCCATCGCCCGATTTAAGATAGTTTTAAGATAGTACGCATGCCTACTTAATTACTATCCTTCTCGCAATAAGGAGACGAAAGGAAGAGGCGCTGCGGTTAATTTACAGCTACTGTTATATGGATCATCAAGCAAATGACCGTGCTTCACAGCTGGTGGGGCTGCTAACGAAGCTGACTGTAGCCAAATTGTATTCCAAAGTATTGGGCAGCGTCCAAATGCTGAACCCTCCAAGCAAATCCCATCTAAGATACAGAATTAGACCATGTATATAAAATTTCACAAAGCACAAAAAAGGTCTCCAAAATCCGAAGCAACATTCTATCCAGTACATTCCAATCCCGTCAGATATCCCAAGCATAAAAAGTAACATGAAGTCTAGGTCTTAGCTTCGCTTCCCTTAATTAAGTCGAAAAAAAAAAAAAAAAAAAAAGCTGAAAAGGCATCCTGCCTGTTAAGTCGTCCTCACCATCCCCGGAATTACCAAAGAAGCAAGCCCATCAGGGCAACCGTCGCTAACAGAGCAGACGGGAAGAGACTAGTCAGGGAAGGCGGAGAGAGAGACGAAGAGGAGTTCTCCTGACTACCATCAGTGGAGGTAGGATGTGAAGTCGAGGTGGTGGTAGGGCCCGATGTGGTCGAGGGAGTTGTAGAGTTCCCTGACTTATGTAGAGCCAGGCTGGAGGCGAGATCGGACACCAGCTTATTACCCATAGACCTCAGAGTACCAAAGTTGGTTATGTAGTTCTCGTTCATGGCGCTGCTGGACAGGACGGCATCTTTGCCGGTAAAGACGATATCTGTGACATATCGGTCAGTCATGACCCTAAATATCAGGGGAAGAGCCACTTACATGTGACATCCGGGTCTGAGTGACCCTTATTACCATCCAGATTATCATCTGGGAAACAGGTCCTGGCCATCAACCAGGACGCTTCACCCGTGACGAGGGGGGTGTCGCCGTTGGAATCTCCTAGGATTCCGTAGTACATTTTGCCGTTACAGATGACGGCGGCGACGTTGTTGCCGGGAAGGTGGTCCTTGTTAGCCACCATGAAATCGTCCGGGATAACAATAAAGGGGACATTGTAGGCCGATAAGGCGCCCCAGTTAGTTGTCGATAGGCCGTCGGGGTTACCCTTGCAGCGGTAGTCCATTCCATCGCAGTCGACATCCATGTCTGCGATCCACATATAGGCTGCACCCTATTTGAGACGATTAGTACAAGAAAGAGCTTATAGTAGATTGCTGATTAGTACTTAACTTTTTGAAGCCTGACCAGTCTTTGTAGATGGCCGATTTGGTCCCCTGATTATCTTGGCTCAGGGGATAAATTGCAGCTTGGACGTTCGTGTTGGCAGCCGCCGACTGAATCTTCGGGATTGGGATAGAAGAGTCGGCCGCGAAGTCGCTGGCCTTGGGGGTTCCTTTTGGGCTGCCGCGAGGTATTACGGCAGCAGAAGCATGGCTCAAGGCGCATGCCAACACGACGAGCGAAAGAGCTCCCATCTTGAATTTAGTATAAGATCTAGTCAAGATTCTAGAAGAACGAGGAAAAGGAAGTGATAGAAGATGATGAGCCTTTGTTAGGAAGGCTATAAATGGGAGGTAATGCTTTTAGTTCTGGCTTGCTGGTGCTTTCAGGGATTTATTCTCAAGGCATGGGTTCGATAGTCAGGGAGTTGTAGATAGGGAAGGGAGAGGAAGATGCGAAGGCCTACTGCCTAGCACTTATGTGAGTCACGAACCTACCTGAGCGGTCACAGTCATCGCCAACCGTGGGAAGGGTAGAGCAAGCCGATCATGATGAAGTCAAGCTGGTGAGGAAAAGGAAAAGGAACAGGAAAAGGGGGTGGTTAGGGTGACACAAGCCCCGTGACTCGACCGGGGGAAGACAAAGAAACCAACATATACAATTTCGATATCTACATCTCTCTCCCTCTCTCTCTTTCTCCCTCTCTCTCTCGTCATACCATCAGCAAGTAACTCCGGAGTATACTCTCTCCAGGGTCCGTCGGGGCTGGAGGCAATATTCGGTAGGTCCGCCCGAGATCCATGGATGCGCCAGACTTCCTCTCTTCTCGCTTCTCACAGCGGAGAAAGTTCCCGAATCCCCGAGTCCTCTGGACTCGTGGAATGACAGCGCCCGTGCGTAATCCCTTCGGTCGTATGTAGTTACTCAGTTCATACTCGGAAGGGCAGTTCAGCCCTACCGAGAAGGACCCGCAGATCTCGGAGATAAAATGCATCCCCGACTGCTTCTCTTTTCACTCTCCTCCACTCCCTTCTTTCTTTTCTTTTCTTTCTCTTTTCCCTCTTCTAATTCTTTTTCTTTTCTTTCTCTTTTCCCTCTTCTTCTTCTTCTTCTTCTCTTCTCATTATTTCACCCCCCCCTTTTTTCCCCCCTCCCTGGTATTTGACTGCTCTTATCCTACCTACACCGTTCATCCTCCCCACCAATTCACTTCCCGAGGGAGTCATCATCGGCATGTCTTCCGCCTCCAGTTCGCCAAGAACATGGCTGCCCAGGAAATTCCTAGAGGAGTTGGGCCTGTTGTCGGTATGGCAATCATCGTGCGACGTGAAACTGCTCTGTGCCCAGCGATTCGTGCGCCTGTTTGCATATGGCGGCTCTACGCTCGTCCTGGCCTCCTATCTTTCGGCCCTAGGTATCTCGGATGCCCGCATCGGTCTGTTCATGACCCTGACTCTGGTCGGAGACGTGGGCATCAGCTTCTTCCTCACTCTTTTTGCTGATGCAATGGGTCGGAAATCTGTTCTGATGCTGGGCTCGGCCCTCATGGTGGGCAGCGGAGTAATCTTTGCTCTATTTGAGGATTTCTGGATCCTCCTGGCTGCGGCGGTATTCGGGGTCATTAGTCCAAGGTAAGATCTCGCGGTCTTTCGACATGCATCGCAACACTACTATGTGGCCGTGTGTATTCTCAGCACTAATAATTCCGCAGCGGAAATGAAATTGGTCCCTTCCGGGCAGTGGAGGAATCCACCCTAGCTCACCTCACTCCTCATGAACTGCTAGGTGACATCTTCGCCTGGTATTCACTCATCGGCACGGCCGGCACGGCTCTCGGTATGATGGCCTGTGGATGGTCCATCAACATGCTGCAAGTCATTCGAGGCTGGGAGTTTGTTGTCACCTGTCGAATGATTTTCTTTGCCTATGCGTCTATTGGTGCGATCAAGTTCTTGCTAGCCGTCGCGTTAAGCAAAAAGGTCGAAGTCGAGAATAAGAAGAAACCAGCACAATCCTCTCCGACCCAGGGAGGCGGAGAAACGCAGCCTCTGCTGGGCGACAGGACGGCGACCCCCCCTCCTAAGGCGCCCCCAAAGAAATCCCTCTTCTCGTTCCTCGGAGACAGAGAGCTTCTGTCGCTGGTCGTGCGACTCTTCATCTTGTTCGGTCTAGACTCTTTCGCCTCGGGCCTGGCGTCGTTGTATGTTTTATTTCCCCCCCCAATTACGTTCCACGTCCATACATGTGCTACGTGACCAAATTGATCCGCGCGAAGCTAATTGGCTTTAGGTCCTGGATGACCTATTTCTTCAAACGCAAGTTTTCCCTTCCTGAGGGGACACTCGGTTCCGTCTTCTTCACCACCAGCATCATCGCCGCCGCGTCCATGCTAGTCGCCTCGTCGATCGCCAAGCGCATCGGCAATGTCAAGGTAAGATCGGGCGCTGTTCTATTTTGCATGCGATCACTCCTCGCCTGGCTTAGAATGAACACTAATAAATACAACCAACAGACTATGGTCTTTACCCATCTCCCGTCTGCCATCTGTCTAGCTCTTATCCCGGTCCCCAACATTCTTCCTCTCGCCCTTACCTTCTTGATTCTCCGCGCCTGCTCTCAGAATATGGATGTCGCCCCACGCTCGGCCTTCCTTGCCAAGGCGCTCCCGGCCGACAAACGCACCGCCATCATGGGATCTATTAACGTGGTCAAGACGTGCTGTCAGAGCCTGGGCCCATTGATTACGGGAATCTTGGCTAATCATGGCCTATTTGGCGTCTCGTTTACCATTGCTGGTGTGTTGAAATGCGTCTACGATCTGGGCATGTTGCTGAGCTTTGCGGGTCGGGAAAATGTGCAAAGGACAGCAGTGTCCTCCCCTGCGTGAGTTTAGGTAGAGGTGCTGGAGAGGTGAGTGGAGAATGCTCGCTTGGATCAATGGAGATGTATGTGTATGTTAGATGTGTTGAGTGCGTGACCGTGTGATTGTTGGTGGTGGATTTAGAGCACAGAGAGCTGAAAGGGTAAGCCATTCATAGATTGTGTTTTAGTATATATATAGCTGTATATAAGTAGTGACTAGGATGTACAATTCCAGCATGGGTGCTCACGGCTATGCTTCGGGTCTCCCTAGCTACCCCATTTCCAATAGACCAACAAACCTACCTGTCATACGACTTCCACCTCTAACATTATGTTCGGCGCTGCGGTGCTACCCCGAGGCATCGTATTGGTCAAGTTCCAGTAGAAGAAATCACTGGTTGTTCTTATTAGCTCACGACAACAACATCAAAACACACATATGTGCAGGGTCACATACTTGATGGTAGCATCACTTGCACTATATGACACTTGTGGTTCCGACACCACAGTTCCGGACACAGTGACTTTCAGCCCTGCGAGATCTCCCCAGCCAGTCACGTCTTTCTTCCGAGAGAAGGGAGATACCAGGAACTGGAACTGGGAGGAATCCGTTCCATAGGGATACGTGAGGTTCAGATACCCCGGACCAGCGACAGCGTCAACCGCTTGTTCGGTTGCATACAGCTAAGCAAGTGGAAGAATGTCAGCGAGTTTGGCCGATTGCTTTCTCGATTCTCCGAGCTTTTCTCTCTGTTTTTGGTGTGCGTGACTTACCACTATCCAGCCGATTCCAGCACCGGTGTCCCACTGAATGACCGCCGGATTGAATGTAGATGGGTTCTCCGCCGGCCCGCCGATAACGGTCTCGTTGAAGCTCTCGCAACCGATACTGATCTTCTCTCCTAGCCACGCATTGACACGCCGAGGGAAGGAGTCGTAGGGTATGGAGTAGGCGGACGTGCTCACCGAGTGTTCACCCGGAAAGACCCTTAGGGCATCGATGACTGAGGGAGGGACCAGGGAATTGTGGAAATTAGACAAGACGGCCACGAGCGGGGAGGTGGCAAAGTCCGCGTTGTGAGACATCATATAAACCTGGTCGACAGGTGGATTAGCATGTCATCGTTTCATATGCCTACGTTCCAGACATCGACAAGACGCGGTCTGATCGGAGGTGAGAGCTGGGAGGGGGTTCTACCTTGTCGATCACCGGAGATTCCTCCTTGCCCCCCAACGCCCAGATATGGGCAGACATGAGGCCGAAATATTTCTGCATGTCGAATCCGTACGAGCGGTCCCACGGCCCGGCGAGGTTCTTCAACTGCGCATGATACAATTGTCCGATCGTGGTCCAGGTGGCTTGGAGCATCTCTTTGCCTTTTTGCTTCATCACCGAGTCTTCGGCGGCATACTTGGCCCATGTTGTGAGTGCAATCAGGGACACGCCGGTGTATGTGGCGCTGTTGAATTCAGACAACGTGTCGGCTCGGTCAAAGAGAGAGATGATTTCGTTCGCGTAGGCCTCGCCCGCTTGGGTCATGTTGGCGTCGCCTAGTTTTTGGCCCGTCCAGCCACTGATCAAGGCTCGCATTAGTGACTAAAATGCAGCAGCGATTAGCGAACAGATGGGTCGCGACCCCCTCGAGGGCTTCCTCACCGGATTGGTATACGACGGGTAGAGGTTATCGTCATCGACGCCTCCGACCCGGTAGCTATCCCCAATCGTGTTGTTGTAAAGAGACGCGTGCATAAGACGAGTCATGTCACTATCGATCAAATGAGGAAATTCCTCCAAGGCTATGATGAATGCCGTTCCGATGAACTCTCGCCAGTTCGGATCCCAGGTGTCGTAGATTAGTGGAGGATACGCCGCGCTGCCTACTGTCGGTTCTTCTGGGTATTTCTCATAGTCGCCGTACCTGGTTATCATTGGCAATCCGCAGCATCACGGGGGACTTCAGGTTAGTACAAACCATTGATCCTCGGGATCCTTGAGCTGGGCAGATATGATATTCTCAATGATCGTCATGGCCTGGGAGACATCGTCACCCTGATTGCGAGCCAGCAGACCAACTACATACCACGCCGACGCGCGAGTATCACGTCGCAAAGCCGTCGCTGCACTGGGCGCGAAGACATACCCGGCACTCGGATCATATATGCGGTCCAGATAATCCATGGACTCGGAAAAGAGTCCACATGTGTTCGCCGACCATGAGGGAAGACATGGGCTGCCGGCGACCAGGGAGACACACACTGTCGCAGTTAGACCAGCTCGTTTCATCAGGCTCAACATCGTCGAGAACTATCTGGGGGAGGGGAGCGATGGGATGGAGCACAACACTGAAGAGAGGGGCAGTTAGGATGCGGGGGAGAGGGGGTATATACCCCCATCTTTTCGAAGACTTCCGGCGGGGGTAGCGCTGGGAAGAGGAGAGAGTAGATACCTTATCTCTCGACAAACAAGACGCAATGCGATGAGGAGATCCACCAGGCGATATCTCTCCATTGGTGCGATTTCTACTTGGCGGAAATTGTCCTTGCCGACAGATCAACCTTCCTCGGCAAATCGTGGGGAATTTCTCGCTTGACTCTCTTGCGATCTTGTGGATTTCGCTATACTATAGGTATGGATAAGTAGGTGTGCAGCTATGCATATATACACCGTACATACAGAATCCAGAGTGCAAACCCACCGCTGCATGGTTGTCAATCCTTCCCGAGCCAACTCCACATTTCTTGCCATGACAACTACGACGAACTACAGCACAAATTTGAACTCGGGGTCTCGGTCGTCGTTGTACCCCTCGTACTTTGCATACTTGCCTTGTCGCTTATCAAGGTTGAGTTTGGCACAGTATAGCACGTTCAACAGAATCCTATACGGAGGCGGGGTTAGTAAGTGCATCTCGCCTCGTCAGGGGCAGCGTGGAACCCACATAAACCAGGCGAAAATGAGAAGCCCAAAGACCACCGAGTGGCCCCGGTGGAACTGGGGCTTATCCTTGTTGGGATAGATGAACGCTGGAGTCATATGGGTCAGTTGATCGCCTTCTAGACACTTGAGACTGCAGGAGCCCGTCGAGGAAATGGTGCTTACTGGCAACGAATCCACCGCAGTTTGCAATAGCCAGTTGCATCGCCGACGTGGTCGCTCGCTTGTAGTGCCCGGCCGAATTGTTCGAGTTCCACACCAAGATGCAGGGAACACTGGCATACATGCCCGTGGCCATGAGGAATGTCATTCCGTACTTGGCCTTGGGGGACTCAATGTTGGCAATTGCGCCGTATCCGGCAATCGCAATCGGCAGGGTAAACAGCATGAGGACTCCTCGAAGTTTCAAACGATCCGACAGGAAAGACACGGCCACTAGGGTCGCGCAACATTGTGAGCTGAGCCATCCAAGGTCTAGGGAAGGCACGCGAGGCAATGAACGTACCGGTCAAAATAGCTGCCACAGCGTACGGAATGACAGTCCAAAGTTGCACTTGGTTCGCATCTGTCGCAAAACCACTTTCATCAATGATGGTCGGCAACTAGCCAGGCCACGTCCTCATCAGTCCCAGCAAACCCTCATTGACTTGGCCGGAGATACTTACAAATAATCCGAAGGAGTACAGGCCCGATAGAATGGCAAAATAGGCAGTCGCGGAGAGCCACATCTGCAAATCAAAAACGCCTCGGCGCACTTCCGACCATCTCATCGTTTCTTGTCCGTCCGTTTGCTCTCTGTTGTCATAAGTGAGCATTTCAAAAGGAAGCCAGATTGTGCTGTTGTCGGTCATAAGAGACTCTAAACGGATATGGAGCATGCTTACCCATCAGATACAGTCGGACTGTCAAGGTTGAGTCTCTGGCGAGCAAGCAACCGCTCCTCGGGTGTGAGAAAGGACGCCGTTTCCACGCTGTTGGGAAGACCGAAATAACTCAGACCACCACATACGAACGTCTGACGGTTCAATCAGTAACTGCGAAAGAGAAGTGAAAGATTTTGTCCAGGTAAACTGACCAGCAGCCCTTCGATGATCATGATCCAACGCCATCCCTCCAGACCGCCCCGCGGGCCGATTGCAGCCAATCCACGGGCCAAGAGTCCTGCTATGCATCAGTCACGACGTCCTTGCAGATGTGCTATGACAAGCAGAGACTCTAATAGGCTTGGAGTTCTCCATGCAAAGACATACCTCCAAACGCTCCCGACAACGATGCCGCCGTATAAAACAGTCCGATCCGCAAGGCCAAGTCGCCCCGTCGATAGAAGGACGATAGATACAACACCTGTCCGACATTAGACAATTTTCGGTCGAAGAGGAGAATTGTTTAGATCACGCACCATTCCTGGTAGTAGCCCTCCCTCAGCAGCCCCGAGAAGGGCGCGTACGGCGACGAAATCTCCGAAATTCCTCACAAAACCCAGGCACATGGTGATAATGCCCCAAACCATAGTGAGGAATGGCAGCCATAATTTCGGGGAGGCCTTTTTGATTAACAGGTTACTTGGTAGCTCGCTGGAAAGAAACAACGGAGGCAGCGTTAGCGTCAAATTATACAAAGCAGGGGGCAAGAAAAAAAAAGGTACGGAGGGAAGAGAAGAAAAAAGAGCAAGAAAGAAAGAAACAAAAATTGAGGGGGAGAGGGAAACTATCCGGACCTACCTGCAGACGTAGGTGAGATAGTATACCGTCAAGCCGATATCATACTGATGGTTGGTGATGTTGAGATCCTCCTCAAACCCCAGCACCTTGGCATTACCGACGTTTGTTCTGTCAAGAAAGGAGCACAGGAAAAGTATGGCTAAAATGGGGAGGAGTCTTGACGAAAAATATCCGGAGTCAGCAATCTGTCCACCGCTGGTGCATTGGTTGCGTTTGTGTGCAGGTGAGCGAGCACCTACCTCGTATCTAATTTGAACAGCAGACTCCGAACCAGTTGCTGGTCGGAAGCATACCCACTGGACAAGCTCTCGGGGCCGTCTTGTCGGGCATACTCGATCTTCTCGCTAGGGGTATTAGTCGAATCCATGGCTGTGTAACGGTGAGAGACCAAAGAAAGGAAGACACAGGTCGCGGCCTCTTGTTCTGCCGGATTCAGGGGGAAAGGGGGAGAGAAGATGTGACATGTACAGCCAGCGATCGATCATGGAAGATAAAGCTGTTGAGGAGCAAACAGCTCAGATCGCGTCGGACCCCATTTCTACCTCCGACCGAACGAATCCTTCGAATTTTGTCATCAACCAATAGGCGGGGGAAAGAGAAGGGGGGGGAAGGAATTGCTGACTCCAACCAGGGGGAGAGGAAAATGGTTGAGTTCCCACGGCAAATGTTGGATTTTCCCTACCCCGGACCAAGACTCGACCAGCCCCGGATTCCAAGGCTTGGGCCTAAAGCTTGGCGGCCATGCGTCACTGGTCGCTTGCGCCTCTAGTGCCCATCTAGTCGGCGCCGCGTCTCCGCTTGGTTCCTCCCGGCAGAAGGTCCGCCAGCCGTGCTTATCTTTCCTCTCTTCTTACTCGCGCTGCTACCGTCAACCACTAGAGACGACCCCGCGCTTGGTCTTCTATATTTGGGAGATGTATGTATATCTCAATATACATATATACTTATTTCTGTATAGTGATCCGCGGTATTGGTATCTTGTTCGGAGGAAGATCCTCCCCTCGTCTATTCCACCTATATGCGATGACTATCTTGTTCAGAAAAACACTTATTCTATAATTACATTTATCATGGCAAACACATCTCCTCTACTCCATGAGCTCGAGGTTCTCGGCAACGGTGAATGGGGCTTCGGTCTTGCTCCGGACTTCTTCAACCTTCACCCCGGGGGCGAGCTCGGTCAATAGCAGTTCGCCCTTGGTCCGGTCCACCTGGAATACACACTGTTTATTTTGTTAGAAACGTCAGATCCCGGATCCGAGCTGGTTGTACTCGGAGCCATATGAACTCACCAAATCTGTGATGATCGTGCTCACGCATTTGGCGCCCGTCAAAGGCAAGCCACACTCGGACACAATCTTAGAGGAACCGTCCTTAGCGGTATGGCTGGTGGCCACCACGATCTTGGTCTTGTCGGGATTCGAGATCAGATCCATGGCTCCTCCCATTCCCTTGAAAACCTTTCCGGGAATCATGTAGTTGGCCAGGTCTCCGGTGGCACTGACTTGCAACGCCTGTGACTGGTTAGCAAATCCCCTAGATCCAGCAAATAGGGCTGACCAACCCCAAGAATAGACACGTCTACGTGTCCGCCGCGAATCATGCCGAATGACTCAGTGCTATCGAATGTTGCGGCGCCCGGAACAAGGGTAACGGTCTCTTTACCGGCATTGATAATATCCCTGAACGGAGAAGGAAAACAAATTAGTCTTTATGACAACCGAGAAAAAGTGTCTGATAACACTACTGCAAGGGACAAAAGCTCACGCATCGACTTCGTCCTCCGTCGGGTAGGGTCCCTTGGGTTCCCGTTAGCCATCCAGACTGTGTCCAACTTCATAACTCCCAGCCAGCGCATTACTTACCATGCCTAGAATACCGTTCTCCGATTGAATCCAGACCTTGCGGCCTTCGGGTAGGAAGGATGGGGCCAGCGTGGGAATTCCTACTTTCGTGTCAGCGTTTGCCTTGTAATTGTTCGGGAACACTTACCGACGCCCAGGTTCACGTAGTAGCCCTGCTTGAGCTCCTTTGCAGCTCTCCTAGCAATGAGGTTTCTCTGGGCCGTCGCGGCATCCTTCGCCGTCTTGGTGATACTCTCGTCGTCCGCCGATCGCAACTTCTTGATTTCAATGTGTTTGTCGTCAGTAGCGGGCACAATTCTGTCCACGAAGATTCCCGGCAAGTCGACGTCATTAGGATCTATAGAGCCGAGCGGGACAATGTTCTCGGCCTCCACTATGGTCAAAGTTGCTGCTTTTGCCATGATTGGGCCAAATGCCTTGGTAGTGTAGCTAGGTTCACGCAACGGTTAGCAGTCTGAGGACAACGTCCGGGTTTTCTTGCGCATACCGGAATACACAGTTGCCTGCCTCGTCGGCCTTCCATGCCCGAATGATGGCCACGTCGCCGGGCAGTGCTTTCTCCATCAAATATGTCTTGCCATTGAACACGCGAGTTTCGCGGGGATTGCCGTTTTCGATCACCTTGCCGGACTCATCTAGCCGGACAGGAATTTGACCATCTTGAAGAAATGTGTCTACCGCGTTTGACAATGCGGATTTTAGGGTTAGCGTCTACGCCGATGGATTACCGTCTTTCCTTCTCTTTCTTTTTGTCTAGGGATAAGTAGAAGGGGACAATGACTTACGCGCGCCCGTAGGAGTGAAGAAAGCAGGAATGCCGGCTCCTGCTGCCCGCAGTCTTTCCGCCAGGGTGCCCTGAGGGCACAGTTCAATGGCGATATTGCCCGTTAAATACTTCTTCTCAAGCGCTTTATTGTTTCCAAGGTAGGACAGAATCAATTGATTGACTTGGCCCGCTTGTGTCAGGGTAGAAAGTCCACCTTTCCCGGGGGCACCGGCATTGTTGGACACCGCAGTCAAGGAATGAAGATTCTCGGCTCCACGGCGATGCATGGCCGAGATCAGCGTTTCTAGTAAAGGCGAGCGTTAGATGTCCTGGCCCGACTACATTGCATTAAGGGGGCATGGGCTCTGGTTACCTGCAACACCACAGAGACCAAACCCGGAACTCAGGATCGTTGATCCGCTCTGGATATCGGCGACGGCTTCGTCGGCATTTTTGAATAGTTTCGAGGCACTGCGATCGACTTTGGGCGCACGCGTAGGTTGGTACACGGCGGTCGAGTATCTAGGATACCCAGTCGCTTTCGCTTTCAGTAACAGCCGCGTACTGGGCCTGTGATATTTAGCCACTTGAATCTGTGGGCGAGCCACCGCGAGGGCTCTTCGCGACAATGCCGACGCCGAAACCCGGAGTGTCGCCATCGCTGCCGTGTTAAGATAAGACGGGTTGAATCTGGTCAAGAGGGCACACAGCAAGGGGAGGGAGAAGATAATGCAGGAAGATGTTCCTTCGCACGACAATGAGTACCAAAAGAAGAAGAAAGATCGAATGAGTAAAATCCACTACGTGATTTTCCTATTTGTCTTGCTTCGGCTAGTTAAGTTATTCTGCGATCGCGAGATGACGACAGTCCCTCGGGCCGTCGGTCCTACTTCTGGACGCCGACCGGTGGGGAACCCCGTGGCTTCCGATTATGAGACTAACTCTATACTACTAGGTCCATTTGCTGAGCACAGTACGCACAGAACGAGGCTGGCCACGCCTCAGAAGCTAAAATCCGTAGTATTGCCAAGGTCGAGCCATTCCCAATTCATCATGTCGTCTAGGGGCACGTCGGGAACGCTCATTCCAAATGCTGTTCCCGCCCTGTTCACGGCGTCAATGATCTGGTCATCTGACATCGCAGAGAACTGCAGTGGCTCTGACCAGAACAACGGCGGTTCAAACGGTGGCTGCGTCGAGGAAGCCATGGGGCCATATCCATTCAATGTCGACGGAGGCGGAAGGCTCTCGGTGGAGATAACAACGTGCGAGTCGGTTTGAACCGCAGTGCTGGGATTGCCTGGCGACCGCCGAACGAGCTCCCGTAAGAAGCGTCCGTATAGAGAAGACGCGCCACTCCGGTGGTCTGGTGTTGCCCCAATCCGTTCCAGGACGCCAGCGGCCTCTTCAATCAGATTTCGCACACTTGGGGCCAGACTAGATCTGCTGTCTGCCGGCATCTCGCTAAGGCTGAGCGCGGAGCATGCGGCATAGGATATCATGATCACGGTGTTGTTTGGCATGGACTTTAGGCGCGATTCGCCCTGTATGGCCGCTCTCAAAACATTCAATGCCGATGAGAGGCAAGCGGCACGGAAGAATCGCTTGACCTCATGCGGCGCCGTTGGATGGTTGATCACCCCTCCGTATGTAGATAGCTGGGTATGGGTCACCAAGATTTCGACGTATGGTGGAAGAGAGTGCGCTGTCTCAGTGTTTAGTACACTTTAAACCCGTAGTGATCTATATATTTCTAGTACCACGATAAAGGAAAGCGGAACTTACATTGGCCTTCTCCAATCGCTGGTGCCCATGTTTCATACCACTTGTTATAGAAACTTTCTATGATCGATTGGATCCTAAAAACCAGATATAAGCCTATGATATTCGCAGGACCACACTGTCCAGGACAACCTACGATTGGGCAGCTTCGGATCCAGTGTCAGCAATCTGGTGACCATCGCAGATAGACTTGACTCTGTGGAATAATTCATCCTTGGTGGGTTAGCTAAAGATGTGCTAGCAGTATTGGAACAGTACTATAAGAAACCACATCAACGTACCAGATTTCGACGGAGAACTGCCATTGAATTCAATGGCCCATCACGAGAGTCAGCAAAGTTGGAAACATGCCATACATCGCAGTTCTTAATTAGAGAAGTTGGCGGAACAGTATAACTTCTCCCGTGGGCTAAACAAACACTACATTCGGAATGGTCAGCATGCAATCCTTTCCGATATTCCGATATTCCAAGATTTGGCCACCATACCCTCTTTCAAGCACAAAAAGGGCAATCCAGGTTCTTTCTCTTCGTCTCAGAAGCCTCTGGCCCCACTCAGATGCTGGCTCCACGTCTTCAAACCCATCAACGTTCAATGCTCTTCTAGCATCAATACTGTCTGCCTTGGCCAGTCTCCTGAGAAGACCGCTTTCAAAACTGGTTGACGGAAGCACGATCTTGTTCAAAGACAGGTCTAGGGCAACAGTAAGAGCCATTCCTATGTAGTGGCAGGTATCGTCATCGCCTAGGCAACTTCCGGGTGCCATCCACGGAACATTCACCATGAACGCGAGAACAATTTCTACCGATCTAAGGCGTTCAGTAATAACACTTTGGGCTAATGATTTGCAGTGCCTAGATAGCCTCTTGGACAACGCAGCAGCAGAAGGTAGAAACAGGGCAGCGGCTGCCATTATCGAAGTAAATAGGAAAGCAGATTGGGCGCGCACAAATGGCACCGTATGGAGAAGAGGGTCAAGGCCCCATCGAGTATGTGCCAGGTTCTGATAGAAACTGGAGGACGTCAGCTCGGATCCGGTCTAGGACCTTGAACTCTCTCTGTGTCGAACATACAATGAAAACAATGTCTCCGCCTCACTTGAGGTCACAAGTCCCAAGTCAATGGGATCTATTTCTGGGCCAGTATCCAACCTTGCCTTCGCAGGAACAAAGAAGGACCTCGCTGCGGTTGAATTGCCATCCAGGCTGTCCCGTGGTGCGCTTGTAGGCTCCGATGAAGCCAACGGCAGCCACTTAACCGTCCCACGCGCCTCCGGAGGTGATAGTTGGAGATCGGATGCGCGTGCGAGTAACTGCAGCGGATTTTCCGCATCGTCCAAGGATAAGCTGTCGTCGGCATTGGTCTCATGGGGAGATTGGATAGCCCGCGATTGATCGAGATCTTCGGACTGATCGTCCGTCTCACTAGGTAGTCGCTGCCCCTGGATTTTGTTGAGCAGGTCTTGCAAGTTTGAGATGATGTTCTGAGAGCCACTAGACCCTGCATCATCAGTTCTGGGTCGCTTGATCGCCTCTTCTATTTGATGCAGCGCCTTTTCAAGGCCCTTTCGTTTGCTAGAGGCCCAAGGTGGTTAATATTCACAATGAGTGCATTCCGGGTAGCGATCAGAGGGATAGAAGAGATTCATCGGCCCTTACTTTTTGACACCTTTCTGCCTGCCGACATGGTGGCTGGGCACAATGCATTCTAGCTTGGCCTGCCTGCATTTGTCACAGCATGCATCGTCCCCTTGACTTCGGTTGCATCGGATCTTGCTCCTTCTACAGTTCAGACATGCAGCTCGCCTAGCGTGGGGTGTCTTGTCGAGATTAGATGCTGCCGGTGGACCATCCATCTCCTCTTCGGCAGGAAACATGCATCGGTTCCTCACGAGTCTCTAACGATCTCCATAGGATATATTCGTATAAGATAGTCCCCGCTCAGTAATCAGGATCACGACTTGTCATGCGGGTTTACGGATGAAGGAAGTGTGGGTAATAAGAATAAACCTCGAGATATGCACCGTAAATTGACATATCATGGAGAAGTGATTTGCCGCGGGAACCGTCTCGGCGGTGGACGCCCCGAAGAATACGTTTGACCGGCGACAGGCGACCATAACTTGGCCCCGAACTCATCCCATGGCCGGGAGTGGGGGATCGCGTCGACTTCTCGTACTTGTTTGATTGAGATTCTGAATCTTGCTTCATTCTGGTTTATTGTTCTACTCAAAAATGCGCCGGGAAGAAAGAGAGACAGAAAGAACTCTACCAAAATAGACAAATAAATACAAATTTCCTTCAAACGCCACTACCACTTCCGAGCGCACATATCGCTCTGGATGTAATGAACTTGGGAAGCTAAGATGATGTCGCGGATAGTAAGCATCGAGGGCATAACTTCGTAAATGTCCATGGGTCCTTATTGTGGCCATGCAAGTGAGACGGAATAACACAACGTCACAATTATTCCCAGCCACCCAGTTTCTTCATGTCGAAAAAGTATCGGGGAGACGAGCAAAGAGTATAAATAAGAAGGACATGAAGGGCGAGGAGAGCTGGACGAGATATAAGAGGCTCAGTTAGCAGCCCGTAGAGCCCGGAGCCGTGCTCCTAGACCATCTTCAAGTTCGCTATCGGCCTGTTTCTGATCCTTAACATCCTCCTTGGGTGCTGTGTCGGCCTCCAGGGCCATGCGCATATCCACACCCGCATCATCGGCAAGTTGTTCCATGAGGCGGTCCACATCCGCCTCCCCTTCTGCCCCGTATTCTTGCATGGAAATCCCCTGCGCAACGTCTTCGATCGCGCCACTGGCGATTTTGAAGTCCTCCGAGCGAGCCAGGAAGTTATTGGCATGGGATACCAAGTTCTCCAGGTTGACGCTCTTGGATGCCGCATCTAGGCCTCGCGATGCCATAGCAAGAGTACGTGATGTGTCCCGAGTGCTCTGCGCGGCCTTCAATTCGTTGATTATGACATCTGCACGAGCCGCTTCCGCCTTGAGCGTCACTTGTCTTCGCTTTTCACGTACGGCTGAAGAGGCGTGGATGCGAGCGATCTGAAATTCGCGATTCTTCATGGCCTTATCGGCCTTGGCTTTTTCGGACTTGAAGGTGGATTCGGCACGAGCTGCTTCTTTCTTAAGTCGGTTGGAGTGTAGCTAGAATGACGATGGTCAGCCAAAGCATGTATGTATTCATCGGTGCCGAATCGAGGCAGACTCTGGGCATAACAGAGGGAGGCCAGGCGGCGAGAAAAGGTCCACTCACTTTCACGTTAGTGCGGGCTTCAAAGATGGGATCTTTTCGAACCATGTTGCCGGATATTGTATGAAAGAATAGAGAGGGACAGAAGCAGAGCGAATGCGATTTGGCGGGGCTACGGGGAACGAGATCGACTGCTATCCTAGAAAATGAGACCAGGGAATTATGGAGGGCGGCGAAAGAGACGAAAATGGGCGGGGCTTCGCGTGGCAACGTCACTTCCAGACCGCCCTGACGGGTCGAGAGGCTCTTCCCCTACGGAGTACTACGGAGGCCCCTGTACGGAGTAGCTACAGGCAGCACAGGCATCATGTCCCATGTGAGAATGGTGGTAAACCACAGAATTTAATACCGAATATTATTCAGTGAAGACTCTTGATTAAAGCATAATATTGTACTATACAGGAACAATTCCTCAGCGTTCCTTGCCCATAAGCAGAGACGTCAACGTCTCGCCGTTGTTTGTTGATGAACTCCTTAAACTCCATGTAGCCCTAGAAGGCTTTCCAATCCGATTTCGCCGACCGTTTTGCGCTGATTTCAAACCACTCAAAATTCGTTTGCGTCGTCCCGACTTCTCGAGGCGGTCTATCGCCCACGCGAAGGTTAATAAGTACTCCCAAGTCCAGCCAGTCGCTCCAGCGCCGGCCGCCGACACGGGATCACGGCACGGGATCTCGCTAACAGCCAGCTGCAATGCCCTGCCCGTCGCATCGCGAAGTGGACGCGCCATGGCTGGGTTGCACGCTAGAAGTCTGGCGAGAAGCCTCATCCGGAAGGGTGTCTGACGGTTCGGTGCCTTCGAGACCGACATGCTCGGAGTCGAAATTAACCATAGAATCAAAGGGAAATGCTGATAGATCTCCGCCGTCGAAAACGTCAAAGGCGAACCCGTCTTCAAAGACTGAAGAATCAGGCTCAGCGGACGAATCACCGTGAAATAGGCGGTGGAAGTCGTCATCAGAAAGAGGAGCTGCAACATCATCTGCAGCGTGACTTTGAACGTTTGAGGCGAGGTCAAAGAGTGGGAGAGCGCTTCCTTCTCCTTCGAGTCCAACGACTGACACTGCAGGTCACACAACACCGCTGCAGGATGTTGTGTCATGTCGGAGGACTCAGCCAGAGTAGAAGGCTTCAGAGTGGGAGAATAATCGGTAATGGATGGCGTCGGAAAGGGGATGCGCTCAAGCGGGAGCTCTTCGTGCTCCTGCTTGAACAAGGTAGGAGTGAGGGTCGGCGAGTCGCCTACGGGAGACCCGGGCTTCGGCGTGTTTCCTTGCGAGCCACGGACTTCGGCAGCCAACTGGGCGACCTGCTGGTTCAGGCGGTTGTTTTCTGCCTCCATTTGAGACAATCGTTGCATCAGAAACTGGTTTTGCTGCTCCATCTGGATCTTCTCGTTTTCGAGTTTCTCCATCTCGAGTCTCTTTCGCTCGCGGGAGGTCTGGGCCGCCGCGCGATTCCGAAGAACCCGCTCTATACGGCGCTGTTCCTTCTCGTCTTCAGTCTTTGCCCGTTTTCTGTAAGTCTTGGTTAGCGCGACGTTCAAGGCATAGAGTGGCTTTGGCGGGCAGGTCGTACCTAGGAGGCAAGTTGGTCTTGGGGACCGGCAGTTCCTGGCCCCATGACTTCCTCTTCTTTGCAGGTTTCTTGTCTTCTGACGTGACATCAGGCGAGTCTTCATTTAGATCTTCTAACGAGGTGTCCGCCGGGGAGACAGTGAGCACCGGGACATCCGACGCGGGGCTCCCGGGCAACGAGTCGACCGAGGAGAAATCGTCTTCCATGATGAACCGGTCTATCAGGGAAGGAGAGATAGAAAGGTTATTTAAAGACCCGATCAACAGGTGGTTATTCGTGTGGTGGAGATCTTCGGTGTCTTTGGCGTAGTATAGAGCTAGAGATCGTGGGGAGTTGATCAGATCAAAGAAACCGGCAGAAGCCAGGCTGTCATAGTGGACAACCCCGGAACACGGGGTAACTCGGGGTTGCCTGAACTGATGCCTGAATTTGGAGGTGGAAGGGAAGAGAACAGGTGGTCTGAAGGCAGGGAGAGTGAAGCCAGAGTGTCTTCATGGAACGGAGTGGGAGGGAACGGAGGACTCTTTTAAAGGCCAGCGTGGTCACATCCGCCCGGCCCCCTTGCACCTTGCAGTTAAGGGGGCGGAGTCGACGTCGTCAGCCATGAAACCGTAATCTTACGGGGAATTCGCCGCCGGCCCCTTGGCGCCCCTTTGTGCGCCCTTTGTGCACACGCAGTACGAGCGGAATTAACCCCCTTTGGGCGGTATGGACGGGGTAAAGGCCCGTAATTTTGGACCCGGCGGCTCGCCCTTTCCTCAACCTGCGACACGGAGGATCCACCTTCTCTCGCGGTCTCGAATGTCGAGGTGAGACCGTCGGGCGTCCGTCAACGACACTCGGCTGAGTCTGAGACTTCCTTCCATTTTTAATCCCTTTAATTAATATTAATATCACAACAAGGCCACCCCCTGAGTCCCTTGGCTCGGCACATCTGCTGAGTACTGTACAGTCTTATACTCACTGAGCAACTAATTCCCTCCATGGATGACCACCTCTGAGTACCTCCTGGAGTCTGGAGTCTGGAGTTCAGACTTCGGACCTACCTACCCGTGGGTGGCCAGTATTAATAGTAATCTGGAGCCCGGAGAATTGCATGATGCATAATTGAGAAAAGGACGCCCCACGCAGACCCTCCTTACCCGTGCTCACTCCTACTCAGCACAGCTGCCGGTGTCGGACTGTCGGACACGCTGCTGATTACTCCGTGCCTACTATGGAGGAGAGTACAGAGTTAACCCAGCCTGAACTCTACTGGCACCCTACTCGATGAGAGCTTTTATTGTTAAGACCACTTCTGGTCATATTTATTGCAGAGAGCCTCAGTCATCATCATGCCATTCGAATATGCGTTTATGGGGCATTGAGGAATGCAAGGGGGAAAAGAAAAGAAAAAGAAAAAGCAGTGTATATGGAGCTAACGCCTCTTCCGATCGTAGTGAACTTCATGATAAAATCATACCCAGAAAGCAGTACGCAAAAAAAAATCATGCCACGATATTCCCGATGATAAGAAGAAGAAAAAACAGAAAGAGAAAATCGCTTTTCGAGGAACCCCAGACGTTCTTATAGCGTGACATCCATCGTGTCATCCCCAGCATCAAGAGCACCTTGCTTTTCGGGATCCGGTGCCACGACACCTCGCCCTCGACCGGCCAAGAGTTCTCGCCTGACTTCGGGCCCAATATCCTTATGCCCTCGGACCAGGAGCAAGTCTAGAAGTGCTTCTCGCTGGTCCTCGGTGATATCATTGCGGTAGCGCTGGGCGAACACCAACAGTGACTGATGCCAAAGGACAGGCAGTTTATACATTTTACTGGGTCCATCGGTCATCATGGCATCTTCAGCGCCGTCGCTGGCCCGGAAACGCAGGAAATGAAACACGAGGGCGTCGATCACCTTATAGGGAAGCGCGTATTTCTTCTCGAGGAAGACTCGAATAAACATATTTACCGCACCGGTGCTCTCCAAGGACCTCAAAGATTGCTCGGCGGAGAGATCGCACATACGAAGCAAAGCGGCTGCAGAATGCAGGACCGGAATGGAGACCCGTGCAATGACAGACGAGACAATGTGGGCCTCGCGCAGGGTGCAGGTACCGCTGGAGACAAGAGGGAACAACAATCCCTTGAAAAAGCAGGCTGGTTTATAGAGTGCTTTCTTCAGCGAGTTGTAGGTGTGCACGTTAAGCTTCTTGGTCTCATGAATCTCTTCTCGGACGCGGTCGAGAAGAACGGTAGAGATGTACTCTTGTGCAACAGCCGGCTTGGAGGAGATGAAGATTCTGGTCCCGGCGTAAACGGCGTTTGCGGACCATGACTCGGGGCGGGTGATAGAGAGGAGAGTCGGCCAGTTGGGTACGGAAGGAAGAATTTTGAACGGCTTGGGGAGGGGTCCAGATTTGTAGCGCGAAAGGATCATGCCGACTCTGTGTATGGTCAGCGCTATGTGCAAAAACTTCGACGGTGATGTCACGGGCCCGTAGATATACATACTTTTCGTATACTTCGACTGCCTTCGCCGGGATCTGGACGGCATCTTCTGGTAATCCTCCGCCTTGGATGAATTGCCCACCATCTCCGGATTGCTTTGCTTCATGCTCCGCGATCTTTTCTAGAATGAGATCGGCCAAGTTTGTGCTCTGGCCTTGAGACTCTGGGTCGCGAGGGCTGAAGATCGGGTCTTCATCGCCACCGGGAATGAATTTATGAAACATATCGAGGTCGTTCGGGTCAACCTCCTACAAAAAATTAGAGAAACGTCCCCGAGAAGATTTGACGAATAGAGAATCAAAGATATGTTAACACGAACGCATTTGTTGACATACCACTTCTTCAATTTCTTCTTCATCGTCCCATTGATCGTCTTTGAACTTCTCCTCGTCGTCTGATAAAGCTTCGTTATCGTCAAATCGAGAATCGAAATTGAAAGCCGAATTCACGTTCTCCCCAGTCGTGCCCATTGCCGCTCTGCGCTCCGCTGCATCCTCATCCGCCAGTTCCTGCCCAATCTGCAAAATCTTCCGAGACATTTTCGCATCGACGAAACGTTCGCCATCTTGTTGATCCTGGTCTTCTCCGGAGCTGCGTTTGCCTTTCTTGCTGGATTGGGTCCGCAAATGGCCTGCGGACATAATATCCTCAGCCAACGGGTTATGCCTGCGAGCGGCGGCGGAGCGAGAAGACGTAGCCTTCGGCATGATGAACAGCCCTTCTCGAGTCCTGGGAGGGAAGGTATACAAGGGAACAGTCGGCCAGGGGTGAGACAAGTATCTGGTGTCGAGCAGTAAAGTGGTTTCGTCTCTTGCGGTTTGCCTGCCAGTGACTTCAAATCTTGTGGCTCCTGTACATACAGACGTGATCTAGAAATTGTGTGTAAATTTTTGGATCATGTGACCCCACCGGGGAATTTTTTTTTTAAACCCCGCTAATGCCCGAGCTTTTCTGTAGACCGCTTTGAATGCTCCCTTACCCATTGGTGGGATTACTCACCGCCTTACGACAAATCTCGTCCTAGGACACTCACCGCCATCTTCAATCAAACCAGCATTATTATTGACCGCCTTCGGGAAAAGCCAACCTACGCCGCAGCGAACGAAGACGTCTGAGACCAATCCATCCCCCATCCTCTTCTCTTCAGGTTACAGGTAAGAGCGTGGCATACCTGTATTTAATTTGCAATGGCAGGAAGCAGGCTAGCTAACTATGGTATGCATCAGTGACGCCAGCCAAAATATAATGTAAGTACAGAACCTCTTTATCCAATGCGATTGAAACAATCCCGGATTCATCGGCCGCTTTTGGTTTTACTGTAATGCCGTGAGTCGAGAAAATGCACTTCTTTCGTCACCGGTGCTCGTGGACGTTTAGAGCTTTTTGCTTTTTGCTTTGCCTCAGAGCTAGGAGTACACAATTCAATTTCTGACCAGACGCACCTTGTCCCAGATGCCGCTTTCTCTCCCGCTCGGTGTTCGCCTATAATGCCATGCGTTTGCGAAGATTAACTTGACTCCATATTTTAATGTTTGCCATACGACACTCCAAGAAATTTCTTTCGTTTCAACTTGTCCAGAAGACTTTGATATCTTGATTTTCGTCATAACTTGCTATATCAATTCGCTATGGCATCAACAAACCCCATAGGGTCTTCTGCGCCTTCGTCTAACATCAACTCGCCAATCTTGCCGCCCAGTAGTACACCATTTTTTAACGGGACGTTGTCTGACGCGAATGCGAGATCTTCGCCTATACCCCAAGGCAATGCATCGTCTCAGGCTGATTCTGCAAGATCAAAACGCAACAAGCGTGACAGTCGCAAGAAGCGTGAGGCGAAAGGGCTTGACCAAGAAGCTCCACCCAAGAAGAAAGCAGTGGCTGTTCAAAATACCGCTCTTTCCAGCTGGGATCTCAATATACTTCGACCGTTGTTGCTTGCTGAACCCCGGCCATCAGATCTACTGCCTCCCCAACCTCGCCAGCTGAACCTTGTGGATAAGAAAGCCTCCGATGTGACTGGGCAGGTCCGGGCCTTCTATGAGGTTGTCGACAAGCTCACTAATAAAAATGGGTTTCGTTACGGCTATGCCATAGCTGATCCTGGCTTTCCCCATATCAAATATCGCCAGACCGATGTTCGCCCCTACCAGGCACGGTTCAGTTTCGAAGACTCGCCAGCAGCGATTCTCTTTAGCGAAGATGCGCTTGCAGTCACAACCAGTGACCCATGGCACACGGCCCGTGCCAATGTCTGCGCACGAGAAGGGAATTTCTACTATGAAGCACGTGTAATTAGCGGTGTGGTGAGCGACACAAAAACTGACTCCTCTAGCGGCAATCTTGGGCGGCCTTCGAGGGGTCATGTTCGTCTTGGATTCGCCAGGCGAGAGGCAGATCTTGACGTGAACGTTGGCGTTGATTGTTATGGGTACGGAATTCGGGATGTAAACGGTGAGGTAGTGAATCGAATGCGCTGCGAGTATTTCTTCCCGAAGGGAGAGGCAATCCGGGAAGGCGATGTCATTGGAATGCTCATTTCCCTTCCGCCACTATCACTCCACAAGAAAATAGTCGAGGGGACTTATGATCCCGCTACCGATGAAATCACCAACGCAGAAGCGCCTTCCGCCGTCAACATCATTCGTGATCGAATTCCATTCCACTATAAATCTGACTTTTGCTGGCAACAATCGAATATATTCCCTACCAAACACTTGCGTGACTATGCCTTCAATCTTAAAGAAACCCCAACATTCGGGCCCCCATCTCCGCTGAATTCGGAGGATGCGTCCTTGCGGACACTTCCAGGCTCAAGCATCACAATATTCAAAAATGGCGTCAAGATGGGCACACCCTTCAAAGAATTATACGCATTTCTTCCCCCGGCCAGTCGTCTCGCCAACGGTACTAATAATCTTGGACTTGGGGAGCGCGAGAACGCAGATGACGGGATGATTGGCTACTACCCTGCTGTCAGCTGTTACGGTGGCGGTGCGGTTGAATGCCGCTTCGAAGGTCCTTGGTGGGTTGGGCCGCCTTCTCACACAGAGAGCGGAGCGCCGATTCGAGCTTTCGGGGACCGGTTCAGCGAGCAGATAGCGGAGGACGTCGTGGCCGACATTGTCGACGAGGTCGAAGCAATGTTTCTGTGGGGTGGCATTGATGGAGATATTGTCGGCAATTCGGAGATGGATGGTTCCAGCTCTGGGCCAGTAGGGGGTTCTGAAGTCCTCAAGGCAGGGGTCGGCGCAGCATATGAGTCCGCCTTAGCATCGAGTGCGAAGCTTGAATCCGCAACCATTGATAACCCTGCGGTAGAAAGAACCGGCGAGGTACCAGAGCTAGATCCTGGACTAGGTCCTGGCCATATCACATTCGACGGTACAATGAATGTTGATACCGCGGACACCCCCAATGCAGCAACTCCCTCGACTGTGCCGGAAAACCCGACGGTTGGGGAGGATACTGAAATGTCTTGAATTCATGAGAAACCTCACATGACCCGATACCATTTGAAGTATGAATCGTCTTTTGCAGCCAGGCTTCCAGCAAAACTTGTTTTTGATTCCGGCAGGGCCCTAATTTAAATATGTAGTACAAAAATCTATATAGAGACCACCGCAGAGGTGTCAAAAGCCACCAGCCGCTATATACATAGAATTGAACCCTTACCTGACCATTCCTCCAACTATTAAGGGGGCCTAGCTGTTATATGTTCTTACAACTCGTGGACGAGTCTGTATCCATTTTGCGCTTGCTACAAATGTAAATTTCTGAGAACCTGCTCTCCATGAAAGATAATCTCTCTCGTGTTAAGGCATATGTAAGATAAGTTGTACATTAAGCCACGAGCTATCAGCTTGACGCAATGACTCGAATGGTCGTAATTTGCCGATCCTCGACAGCATGGAATGATGTCCCTTTGGAGGCATCCAAACCACATTCCGATTATCTATACAAGAACAGAGGTGGGTCAGAGACTTTCCCCTTCCAACGACTCCCCCACTCTCAGCACCAGCTCATCATCGCCATACTGACCGATTATCTGGATTCCGGTATGATCAACGCTTTCATCCACCTTGACTGGGACGGACACTGCCGGGAGACCGGCTAGACTGGCAGGCACGGTAAAGACATCATTCATGTACGCATCTAAGGGGGATGCCGCCGTATTGCCTTCCAATAAGTCTGATATGCGCGGTGGCGATGACGGCACAGTCGGGCACATTAGAACATCTACGCCAAACCCCCCCAGCCTGGGGCCAGCCTTTGCTTGACGAGAAGTCAAGGGCTGTTCCGCATTGAAAACTGCATTGAAATCATGTTGAACGAGCCGTCGAACGCGTTGGGCCTGTATGAAATAGTTGTCAATGGCATCGGCACTCAGACTAAATGCGCCTAGCAAGATCCTTCTCTTGACTTCAGTGCCAAACCCGTCACCCCTAGTCGTGGCATACAGGTAATCGTCCGGTTGCGCGCCACCATCAGGGCCCGCGGGGCGAGTCCCATACCTGACACCATCGTACTTTGCCAGGTTTGAGGACGCTTCCGCAGGCGCGAGTACGTAATACGCAGACAACGCCAGCTTAGTCGCTGGAAGGGAGACCGGATGGATGGTGTGGCCTTGCCGTTGCATGTATGCCAAGGAGCGGGACCAGGCCCGACGAATTGAAGGAGCAAGTTCCAAGATGTTATACTCGGCAGGCACGCCAATCTTCAACGGGGCAGACTTCATTCGAGATGCAAGAGACGGGGTATCTAGACGGGAAAGTATTCGAGAGCGAGAGGTCGGGGAGAGACTCGTTGGGTCGCGCGGGTCGTGTTGGTTCAGAATATCTGAGGCCGATTAGTGATTTGGCGACCCTTTCGGTCCCCGGAGGGGTAACAAGGGGGGATAGTGAGAGAAGACCTACTGAAGATCTCACGGGTGTCGGTGCTGCTCCTCCCTAGAATTCCAACCGTATCCAGCGAGTTAGCATAAGCAACCACACCCCACCGGGAGATCAGTCCGTAAGAAGGCTTGAAGCCAACCGTCCCCGTGTACGCGGCCGGAAGTCGAACCGATCCACCTGTGTCCGTTCCCAAAGCTCTAGAAGCCAGGCACCGATTTATTCTCAGCAAGCACTTCAATATATGTGGGCTTCGCGACTAACATACGCATAGCATTGGTCCGTCGCGACAGCGACGGCACTTCCTCCTGAACTGCCCCCAGCGGACGGGGCGTCTGCGTTGCCCCGGTCCCCAACAGGACCGAAACACGAATGGACAGAATGGGATCCCATTCCAAACTCATCGAGATTCGTTTTCCCCGCCACAATGGCCCCGGCGCTCTCCAATTGCTCCACAACCGTCGCGTTCGATGGGCTGGCGAACCGTTTTAAAATGCCCGAGGCACATGTCGTTGGAAAGTTGCGAGTGCATATATTATCTTTGATGGAGACCAAGCGACCATCCAAGCCGGACTTTGGTTTTCCTGAAAAGAAGGACGCTCAGTTAGCTGGGGAAAATGAAGATGGAGCGAGTTGGGAGCATCACAAACCTTTCTCCCTGCGACGATCCGCGTCCTTCACGCGGTCCAGCCACGGGCCCGAGGGTTTCAGAGGAGTTATGAAGGCATTGAGCGCTGCTGACGACTGCTGTTTGGCGATGTACCTTTCGGCCTCGCGCAGTAAGGACATTTAGAAGTGTAGAGTGCGCATAGAGTGGGCGCGCAGGCAAGCAACGGAGACGTTGGGAGGCCAAAAGAATCCCGACGGAAGACCCGCGCTTAATAACGCCGTGCCCGGGGTTCCCGTGCTTCTTTGCAATGGTTGTCTCTTTCTTTCGGATCTACAGGTGCATAAGAGACTGGAAATCAGTGATAATTCCGGGGTAGCCTAGGCATTATAGATATATTCCCACGACAAGAATGCAGTAGAAGCCGCCGCCCGCTCCGGTTGCTCGTCTCCGCCGGCCCGACGGGTGAAGAACGACGTCATCCGGATTTTCCTTCAATCCCAAAACACCAGCTCCCCCCCCCCACCCCCAGTCACCTATGACTTGACTCGTCTTGTCTTGGTCGCCGTATCGTGTCTATCAAACAACCGTCACTATGTTCTCCCGCGCCGCGGTCCGATCTGCGGGCAACAATGCGATCCTCTCTCTGAGAGCTAGAGCTGCCTCCCCCTTGGTCTCGACGGCCACTCGTCAATGTCAGGGGTCTCTGCCCAATGCTTTTATGGGAGGGAAACGTTTTATTGCGGTCTATGGCTACACGCAAGCGAAAGCCCTGGTATACTCTCGATATGGAGAGCCCAAGGACGTTCTACGGTGAGTGCCCCTTCTGAGCTGCTAAAATCCCCTCGGCATGGGACCGTTGAGGACGAGAAGAGACGACGAAAACGGAAACAAAAGACTCATTCTCAGGATCGTGTAGGCTTCATAAACATTCTATCTCTCCTCCTCACGGGTCTCAAGTTACGCTTCGTCTTCTAGCTGCACCGTTGAACCCGGCCGACGTCAACCAAATCCAGGGTGTGTACCCGAGCAAACCGCCGTTCCAGTCAACCCTTGGCACATCGGAACCCTCTGCTGTTGCGGGTAATGAAGGCGCCTTCGAAGTCATTGCAATGGGCGCAAATGTCAAGAATCTGAGCAAGGGGGATTGGGTTGTTATGAAGCAGACCGGCCAGGGTACCTGGCGGACGCATGCGCAGCTGGATGAATCGCAGGTGATCAAAATTGAAAATAAAGATGGTCTGTCTCCGCTTCAGATCAGTACAGTCAGCGTGAACCCCGTCACCGCATACCGGATGATCAAGGATTTCTGCAATTGGGACTGGATGCGCGCCGGTGAAGAATGGCTGATCCAAAACGGTGCGAACAGCGGCGTGGGTCGGGCTGCTATCCAGTTGGCACGGGAATGGGGCATCAAAACCCTGAATGTTGTTCGAGAAAGGGAGACCCCGGAGAAGACGGAGGCTCTAAAGCAAGAGCTGCGGGAGCTGGGTGCAACTGCCGTGGTCACCGAGGCAGAAATCCTTTCGGGTGACTTCAAGAATAAAGTGAACGAGCTCACCCGCAACGGCAAGGAGCCAATCCGGCTTGCTCTTAACTGCGTTGGCGGCAAGAGTGCGACTGCGTTGGCGAAAACGCTTGCTCCGGGTTCACACCTGGTCACCTACGGGGCAATGTCGAAGCAGCCCGTGTCTCTGCCCTCGGGGCTTCTTATCTTCAAGAATCTGGCGTTTGATGGGTTTTGGGTTAGCAAGTGGGGCGACAAGAACCCACAGCTGAAGGAAAACACCATTAACGATGTTCTACAATTGACTCGCTCCGGTAAGTTCAAGGACATCCCTGTGGATGAGATCCGATGGAACTGGGAGACGGAGGGCCCTGCTCTCACGGCAGGAGTACAGGATACTCTTAGCGGCTACCGCGATGGGAAGGGCCTTCTCAAGTTTGAGGGCGGAGATTAGGAGGCGTTCTTGCCGTTTGTATATTGTTGTACTACACTCAATCTATCAACCCAGTCAAGTCTCGGACAGATGTCCCCTCGTAGCTTCAGACTCTCAAAGAAAAAAAAAAAAAAAATTGCGTCTCCGCAGTAAAGAAATATTCATCTAGCACCGAGGAAAAGAATCACACGCTGGCTCTATTGGAGAACATATGGCATCATTTATCACAACTCCAGTTGTCCTTCACCCAATTCAAGATAAGGTTGGTCAGTGTCATAGATGGCATATACACGTCACTGTCGCGCGAAAAATCAACATCAAGGTCCGCAAATTTGGCTGCCAGTGCCACATAGGACTCTATAAAATCAATGTATACGAGATCAACACGATCTGGGGCTGACGAGGCATTCAGTGATACACGTGCCTGGATACAGTTTGGCATACGATAGAAAGGGATGGGAGAGTGGATGGTGTCGTCGCCGTCCGCACCTCCGTCGTCAGTGGTGGTGTATCCAGGCTGAAGCTTGGGTCTGGATCCGGCGTCACTTAACGCGGCGGCTTGATCTATTAGTTGGCTGTGCCGGAGAAGCTTCCCGTTATCAATAGTCACATCAGTGTTATACACCGACCGTTCGGGCGGGGCAAGAGACCAGGTAAAGTCGGATTGACGAGCAGAATCAATGAATATCTGTGGTTGTTTGTTTAAAACCTCAAGCACGAGTTTGGCTTTTTCATAGGGAACATCTTTCAGATATCGGAAACCACTGGTGAATGGGGAAACTATAAATGTGGTGTCCTGAGTGAAGGGTCCCTTGAATATATCAAACCGCATGGCACCGGTGTTGACAATAGCAAGAGCTGGCTGTCCTACACGAGATTCATCCTTCAAATAATCGGGAAGGACTTGGGTTTCAAGCCAGGTGTATATATTTTCCTCGCTCGGATATTTGACTCGGGACATCCAAAGATCACGAGGGGAACAACCATGGACTTCGTCTAGCCGGAGTGCACTTCTGGATTCATGGATCAACCACGACACGTTCTGACCAAGGTCCGTGTGGAATGACTCCCTATCAAGCTCGGTGTGATGAAGAAACGAGAAGAGATTGTTATCGATATACCGCCGCTGAAAGCTGGGGGTACTCAAGGCAGGCGTCTGTCGTTTCTTGGTAGACAGACCATCGACGGACATGAACCCGATGGTTTCCATAAAACGCCCACTTGCCAAGCCATAGGCTCGCGAGTCATAGCGTGCAAAATCGCGAATGTGATAATGACCCCCGAAGAATTGAATTGGCGTATCCCAACGAACAGACCTAATCTCTTTGAAGATGGCTTTGTATTCTTGTGAATGAACAGGCACATGGCCAGTCACAAGGAAGAGGTCAACATCTGGGTCCCGAATGGCATCCTGAAACCAGTCTTCTTTGATGGTCTGTTCGACAGGACATACCACAGTGTTGTTATCGTTCTTGGTGAAATCGAACAGGAAGCCAAATGCAACGATGCGAATTCCCTGGTTTTCGGTGGTGAATTTCTTAAAACGGGGAGCTAGCGGCACGAGGTCATTAGTGACAGGGTGCAAGATGTCAATATTCGACGCCAGGTAGTTTCCATGGAAGTTGACGATCGTGGTGAAGTACTCGGCCTCGGAGGTGTTCCGCTTGTACAGCTCGTGGTTTCCGGCGGTGATTAGGTCAACCTGCTGCTGACGCAGAATTTCCGAGATGTAGACACCCTTCGGTTCCGACGAGTCGTAGAGGCCGTTGCCCTCTACTCTATCACCCGTATCTACCACCAGCAGATCCACGCCCTGTGCATTTGCCTTTTCCCGCATCCTGATCGCGAAGGAGACATAGTCACCCCAGTCTGCAGCATAGGAGGGTCTATAGTCGCGAGCTGATCAGCACAGAGCCAGGGGAAAGGACGCCGGAAGAGCTTCACGAGCGTACTCCTGCAGATGACCGGCCAGCCAGCCATGGGTATCCGTCGTGTGAAGGAAGTTGAGTTGTCCCCATTTCAGATCACGCAGGGGGGCTGCGATAGGATCCGGGGCCATTGGTTGTGCGGCGAGCGCCAACGAGACCGAGAAGGAGCCGAGGAGGAGACGCAGCATGCTGGCGTCGAGCTCTCTGAAGGAGAAGACTGGAGGGCGGGAGAGAGAGCGAGAGAGTAAACGGAGTGCCTGATAAGGATAAGGTGAAGGCGGCAGGAGGACGGAAGAAGCCGCCGGTGAGTCCCCGTCTTAGTCAGCGGTCAACCCAACAGACTCGCGCCGGCGCTCACCAAAAAGTGAAAACCCGTTGACGAAAGACATCCAAAGACGGAGTTGCGCCCCGGAGACTTTTCTCGTCCTCTCTCTATCAATCCGCATCCACAGCCGAGCATCTGTGCACTCCATCTTCCTAGTCTTATATCGCTCGATCTTGCCATCCCTCACATCCGGCCATGACTGCTCCTCGAGTTTTCCGTCCGGCAGCTCGCCTGCTCTCCTCGCGCCTTTCCCCTGCTTCTTTCCGTCCGGCTTTCACGCAATCCGCATGTGCCCCTTCGATCCTGCGCTTCCGGGGCTATGCTACCGCTGGCGGCTCTAAGGAAGTCACCGTCCGAGATGCTTTGAACGAGGCTCTTGCTGAGGAGTTGGAGGGCAACAAGAAAACCTTCATTCTCGGAGAGGAGGTTGCACAGTATAACGGAGCGTATGAACCCCTGTTCCCAACACGCATCTAGCAAAGGTTCGCCATTCTGATACTCATCACCTCCACAGCTACAAGGTCACAAGGGGTCTGCTGGACCGATTTGGTCCCAAGCGAGTCATTGATACGCCCATCACGGAAGCCGGCTTTACCGGTCTGGCAGTCGGTGCTGCTCTTGCTGGGCTACACCCCATTGTAAGTTTATTTTTGTACCCATCTTCGACGGCTACCCATGCAATGTGCCGGCGAGAGTTATCAAAGCTAACCAGTGGTATCATCGGGTAGTGCGAGTTCATGACCTTCAACTTTGCCATGCAGGCCATTGACCAAATCATCAACTCGGCTGCGAAGACCCACTACATGTCCGGAGGCATCCAGCCCTGCAACATCACCTTCCGTGGACCCAATGGATTCGCCGCCGGTGTCGCCGCCCAGCACTCCCAGGATTACTCGGCCTGGTACGGCAGCATTCCCGGACTGAAGGTCGTTTCGCCCTGGAGCTCTGAGGATGCCAAGGGTTTGTTGAAGGCTGCTATCCGTGACCCCAACCCTGTCGTGGTTTTGGAGAACGAGTACGTGACTATGGATCAAATACCCCCTTTTAGATGAGAAAGGGAAAAAGAAAAAGAACCGTTTGAGGCTGATTGTTTACAGGCTTATGTATGGCCAGGCCTTCCCCATGAGCGAGGCGGCGCAGAAGGACGATTTCGTCCTGCCTATTGGCAAGGCAAAGATTGAACGTCCCGGCAAGGACCTGACCATTGTTTCCCTGTCCCGCTGCGTTGGACAGTCCCTCACCGCTGCTGCCACGCTGAAGCAGAAGTACGGAGTTGAAGCCGAAGTGATCAACCTGCGGTCCATTAAGCCCTTGGACGTGGAGACGATCATCCAGTCGCTCAAGAAGACTGGCCGACTCATGTGCGTTGAGTCTGGATTCCCCATGTTTGGCGTCTCCTCCGAAATCTTGGCCCTGTCCATGGAGTATGGCTTCGACTATCTGACTGCCCCTGCTCTCCGTGTCACCGGTGCCGAGGTGCCTACTCCTTATGCCCTTGGTCTTGAGCAGATGAGTTTCCCCCAGGAGGACACGATTGTCAGCCAGGCTGCCAAGCTGCTTCGTTTGTAATCCAGCTTTCTCTCGAGCGACAAACGGATCGAGTTCAAGACCTAAAATAAAGCCGTCATGTTTAGTACCCTTTTGACCGTCGTGACCACCTGTTCTCCCCAGCCCCCTTTCAAATCCCTCGCCAAGGCTTACTATTGCTCTTTTTTTTTCTTTTCCTTTTTTTTTTTGGGAATCTGTACAACTACACTAAAGAATCAATTCAAAATTTGCATCTATAGATTCAGGAACGATGTCTGTTCGCAGATACTTGGTGGAAGACATTTTTGATATGGTTATACCCAGGTAATATAGTAAAGAGTTCGCTTGTGTTCTGTGGGTGGGTTTGTCTTGTTCTTTAACAGCCAATAATAAATTTACCGTCCGACTTTTTAATAACTATCGTCGGGCTAGCAATTTTACATCAAAGAACGTAAATCCGATTCTCTAAGAGGCTTGAAACCAGTTCAACCCCTTCGCCCAACCGTAACGCCGCCAATCCTTTCGATTTATAGGCCACATGAGCTTCAGCCTGTCCCGGAGCGAACCGATTGTCCTCATAGCAAGGGAGAGGTAGTCTCAACAGTCCTAGCACCGACACACTCGGACCAGCAGTCGGTGGGTCTGCGAGGGTCGTAGTAGTCGCCACGCAGCGTGGCATGCATATTCTCTTCGTCAGTGTCGCTTTCTGCGGGCTCATGATGGATACCGCCGGTGGGACCCGGTGACGGAACACCAGCTCGTTCACCTGTATCTGCGAGATCTGGGTTTTCATCCTCATCCTCATCCCCAAGCACGTTCTTCCTTGTCGGTGCTATAGGTGCTACAGGGCCTTTAACTGCTGTAAAGGAGCTCTTGAATCCGCCTTTCTTGAAGCCTCCGGCACTGCTGGCGCCGACGGCGCCGCCACTACCACCACCTCCTCCCCCTCCGCCGCCGCCGCCGCCGCCGCTCGCCATTCCTGTCCCTTGAGATGCCCCATTTTTATTAGTGTCGATTACTCTTAGCCCAGCTTCTGCGTCGGCTTTCTTTTCCGCTCGCCTTGCTTTCTCGGCGGCATTTGGGTCCCGCGACAACTGTTTCAGATCCTGGAGACGTTTGCGATGCTGATGGTCATATGAAGAGATATGCGCTTCGTATTCTGGATGGCGGGAATAAGACTTATTGCAGAGGGTGCAGGTGAAGGAACTCAAGGCGGAACGTGCAGACTCGGTCTGGACACAAATTTAGCGATCAGATAGCCAGTTCATGTATTGGTACTGCGATTGGGGTTTGAGGATGGTTATGGGACATACCTTCGGAGTTGGATTGATTAATCCTCGCTGTATTACAAGATACGGAAAGATTTAGCAACGCTGTCGGCAGAAACCAAAGAAGATGACAAAGCGCAGACGTACAGGTGCCATCTTGGTCGCCCGGATTTCGCAGAGGGGCTTTTGTTAGAGCTTGATAGACCTGCAGAGGCCGAGCAGGAACAAGTACCAAATGGTAGATGGCCTGCGTCGTCGGGCGGGAACTGGGCCAGGCTACTCGGTATTTCTGCTGGCAGTATCCCACCGCCCGATTTTTCTTGACTTATCGGAGGATGTCTTCGTAATGACTCCATACGCCGTACCTGGTGAGGTCCTTCTTGCTTCTGCACTGACCTTCTCGGTTGGTTCGTAGAAGTCATTAACCTGGTTGCATTTTGGTAAAACACGATCGATCCCGCTAAAAATATCGCGACGGCGGCCATGTCTTCCGTTGAACACAATGGGACCCGGAAACCCGATGATATCGATACTCACTCTATGTTCTCATTACAGGAACTAGATCCATCTCCGGTGCAAGAGGAGTTCCCTGATCTTGAAAATGGCGCATGCCTCCCCAATATTCAGGACCCTCAGCCCGAGTCGTTCGACAGGTGCCCGAGCAACCTCCCAGCTGCAAATCTTGGGCTCCGCGGATATAACTGGGATTCCTGGTGTATGCATAGACCCTTCTCTCCGTTTTTCGTCACCTCCCCTCCCTGACAACTTGAATGTACAAACTTAACTCACATGCTCTCAGTATCTGCATTCCAGAAATACTCGACATACCCACCGACGCTGTTCTTAGCGCTGCATTTTACCAACACGGCCTTGATTCCCCTAGTTACCCGCTCGGTGTCCGATAGCGACACTTATCTTCTCCTGACGCGACCTATCTACCAGGCCCCCTCGCTTGAGCATCTAGTCCTCACAATCCCCAGTCTAGTGCACGTGGCATCGGGAATTGCTCTCCGCGGCATTCGCTCCTCTCGTCGAGCTCGATTGTACGGCGTAGAGACTAGGTCGCAGAGGTCTCTGTTGAGGTTCTGGCCTCGCGTCAGCCTGCAAGCGCAAACCGGTTATGCGCTCGTACCGTTGCTCAGCTTTCATGCCCTAGTCAATCGTGTCGCGCCATTGATATATGACGGTGGGAGCTCCGGCGTGGGTTTAGGCTACGTAGCGCATGCGTTCACTCGGAATCCTACTTTCTGGAACGTCTATTATCTGGCGTTTGTCGCCGTCGGGGTCTGGCATATAGTTGGAGGGTGGGCCGCTTGGATGGGGTGGAGGGTGATGACAGTCCGGAGAGACCGAAAGCCCAAGAAGGGCTCGCTCGAGGACTATTTCAACGAGCCCGGAAACCAACAGCGATCTAGGAGACAAAGGAAGATGTGGTGGACGGTAAACGGAATGGCAGCTATGGGGTTTTCTATCTGGTTGGGAGGAGCCTTGGGGATAATAGGGCGATCAGGGCAAGGATCTGGATGGGAGGTCAACGGCTGGAATGAAATATACCACCGAATACCTATTATTGGATCATGGTTGTAAGAGGGAGGGGGTATGTAAAGGTGCTGTTGTAGGATATTCACAGGTGATAAAAATGTGTAATGGTAAATAGAGCGATATCTAATGCATTATGTATGTACATTGCACAGATTGACCGTAGAGTAGAGAGTAGAGTGAGAGTGTTTTTAAGGTGGTCGAGTCTGGAAGGAAGCAGCAGGACGTGGCCCGTGCGCCGCGGCTTTTTTTTTTTTTTTTCTTTTTTTCTTTTTTTTTTCCCTTGCCTCCCCGAAAAGCATCGATTGCCTGCGGTGTAAGTCTACAGAGTACGGCGACAAGTTTACTCTATCCTGATCCCCCCTCTGTCTCCCTCTTCCCCTGACGAACCGATCTATTGTGATTGGGTTCTTTTTCTTCCTCCCCCCCCCCTCCCTCCAGTCTACCGGATCATCGATGGTTCTAAGAAGTACCTGGTCCATCTCTCGTACACCTAGGTTCCTAGATCGCAACGTCTTCCTCACCTTCGTATTGCCGAAAAGCCTTCCTTGTCCTCCTCGCTATCACCTAAACCGAAACCCGTTGCGCCACTTCCATTGTTCGTCCTCCAGAATGGAGGAATCTTCACAGCCACGGATTGCCGACGATCGCGTCCAGTATGATGGGAAAGAATACAGAGCAGTGAAGGAGGGGTTGGCTTTCATCCTGAATGCGCCTGCAGAGGCTGCAGCTTCGAAAGGAACAAAGAAGGATCTCAAGATTGATGATGAAGCCCAGTCTGTATTTTACAATCCGATCCAGCAGTTCAATCGCGATCTGAGCGTGCTTGCGATCAAGGCCTACAGCGAACACGTGGTGGCGTTGAGGAAACAAAAGGCCGACAAGAAGATGCAGAAACAGGCTCGAGATGGCTCCGCCAATGGCAAAAAAAGGAAGAGGGACGAACAAGATACCGAAGAGCCGATCAGTAAAGGGAATCCGCCCTCCTTTACGATCCTAGATGCTCTTTCGGCCACCGGCTTGCGAGCACTCCGATATGCTTCAGAAATCCCAGCTACCACTCGTGTCGTTGCCAATGATTTGTCGCCTTCCGCAATTGCGGCCATGAAGACCAATGTCGAGTACAATAAGCTAGGGGAGTTAATCCAGCCAAACATTGGCGACGCTCGGGCTTATATGTACAATCTACCCCACGCATTCGACGTCATCGATCTAGACCCTTACGGCACGGCTGCGCCCTTCATGGATGCGGCGGTACAGGGAGTGAAGGACGGAGGATTACTATGCGTGACTTGCACTGATGCTGGAGTCTGGGCTTCGAATGGGTACCCAGAGAAATCATTTGCCTTATATGGCGGCGTACCATTGAAAGGTTCACATTGCCATGAGGCTGGACTACGCCTGATTCTGCACGGACTCGCGGCGTCTGCTGCCAGATATGGACTATCGATCGAGCCCCTCTTGTCCTTATCGATTGATTTCTACGCGAGAGTCTTCGTCCGCATTCACCGATCTCCGGCCGAGGTAAAGTTTGCTTCGGGAAATACGATGCTGGTTTTCAACTGCGATTCGGGGTGTGGGGCTTGGTCAACACAACCATTGACTCACACGAAGCAGAAGCTTGATAGAAAAGGTGACCCTTTCTACCACTATGGGTTTGCACAAGGGCCAGTTGCAGGGACGCACTGTGAACATTGTGGTTCCAAGACGCATATAGGTGGTCCAATGTGGGCCGGTCCTCTTCACAACCCTCAGTACATCCAGAAGATTCTTGATATGCTCCCTGGAACTGATGCAGAAACATACCAGACCATGAGCCGGCTTGAAGGCATGCTAATGACAGCCCTCGAAGAGGACCTGACTCTCAGCGACCCCGCGGAAAGCTCGTCTCCGGAGTCTGTCGATGCCAATAATGACTCACCGCAAGAGCAGTCAGATATCATTGCCCGCATGGATCCCGCTCTTCGTGAGCCACACCCCTTCTATTTTAGTCTCAATATCTTGGCGAAGGTCCTGCGCACGTCGACGGTTCCTTACGACGCCTTCTGCGGGGCGCTCCGACATATGGGCTATCGGACCACTCGTAGTCACGCAAAACCCAATACAGTGCGCACAGATGCCCCCTGGACAATTATCTGGGAAGTCATGAGGGAATGGGTGAGACAGAGGTCTCCCATCAAGGAGGGTGCTCTTAAGCCCGGGACGGCGGGCGCGACCATCATGGCCAAAGGTCGAGAAAACTCGCTGAACACTGATCAAGGTGAACTGCTAGACATCCTGAAAAAAGAAGTCGCATCTGCAGCTGAAGGCGGAAAAGATGTCTCCGACATGATCATCAAGGTGGAGGCCGCATTGTACCGCTCGGGATCCCGACTATCACTGAAGGATTCATCAGACACGAGTGCAGAGGTGGACACACGAACGTCGCAGAATAAGACAACGCCGGTGGTCTTCGACGAAGGCTTGGGTAGAAACGCATCTGGTAGAAAGCGGCTAGTGAGGTACCAGATCAACCCTCGAGCCAATTGGGGTCCTCTGAATCGAGCATCTGGTGGTGGGCGAAAATGAATAGTAGTAAGAAAGTGGGAGGAGGAAAGCAAAAGGGAAAGGAAATAAATCTGCACACGAGCTCATAGTATTCGCAGAAACAATGAGAAGTGATAATAACTGCATTACAAAATGTAGATCTTTGTATGATCTGTTCCTGCTTAAAGCACAAATTTCGTAGAATCCCTAAGTAGGAGAGGCCCGGTGGAAACCCAGACTCAATCCCAGATCCTTGGCCATCCTGGCCTGCAAAGCTATATGCTGACACATAGGTTTACAACCGAATATAATATTATTAATAGATTGGCATATTCCGGAAGGTTTGACAAGGAAGAGGAAGAAGAAAGAAATATTATTTGTACTAGATTCTAGACATGCAGTAGTTATTTATCTTTAAAACACATTGCTCATCAGCCGATTTCAAAACTTCGAAACGGCAACAGCAACGGCCTGGGAATCGCTATGGCTTATGCTGACAGTAACCTGCTTAACACCATTCTGCTGAGCGGCCTCGGCCGCAGCGCCATGGAGCTAGAAGATATATTAGTTTTCTTTGATCTCAAAAACGTGAGTGGAAACTTACAGTGACCACGGGTGCCCCGGTAGCATCATTCACAATCTCGATGTCTTTCAGTGGAGCTCCGGCACCTTTACTGGAGACGCCGAGAGACTTGAAAACAGCCTCCTTTGCACTCCAACGTCCAGCAAAAGACGCCCGGGGAGATGCTGCCTGGCGGCAATACTGCTCCTCCTTGGAAGTGAAGTTTCTCTCCACAAACGTCTCGTTATCGATAGGGACCGCGTCGATGTTCTCAACGTCGACGCCGATCTTTGAATCGTCAGCGACATTGGCATTGGCCAACGACTCCACCATCTGCCGAGTACTATTGGCACCTTGATATGTGGGCTTGGGAGGTGCCGTGGGGAACTTCAGCTCCGAGGTCTTCTTGTCCATCGTCACGCGGTAATCGGGGTTGAGGAAAACCTTGCTTTGAAGGTCATCTTCATACGGCGCTTTGTTCTTGGCGACGAAGATGCTGTTGTTGATCAAGCCGTTGTGGAAGAAGCGGTACGCCTTCTTTTGTCTGGCCTCGACCTTGGTTTTATAGGTGTGGAATTGGGCCCGATCCAAGGCTGCAAACAGATACTTCGGGTGGATGCCAATGACTTGAGCACCCTTCTGGCCAAAACCGAAAGACGTAACCGAGAACGCCTTGATTCCATCCGTCTGAATGCTGCGGCTGGGGTAGACAATGTGATCAAACTTCTCCATGACCTTGTCAACATTATCGGCGTTGCGATTGCCCGGGACAAGACCGCTGTCCAAGACCTGCAAGCATCCGTTAAACATCCATGCGCCAGCTGCACCCTTCGGATGTCCCGTGAGATACTTCTGGAAGATACCCAAGAGAGCGTTACCCTTCTGACGGCCCAGGTGTTTCATCTGTTGGCAGATGACGTCGGATTCGTTCTTGTCATTTGCCACGGTGGAGGTTCCGTGGAAAGAGGCAACACCAATATCATCAACAGTAAGACCCCATGTAGCAAGAGCACCGCGGAGAGGGGCGATGCGAGAATCTTGTTTCCAGAAGTTGTTTCCAAGGCTGAACTGTGCATCCTTTTCTTGTCGAATAGCCTCCCGTTCAATGTGCTGAGCTCGCTCCTGCATGTATTCTGACACGTCAAAGGAGTCGGAGTTCTGAGAAGCCATGGCCCCAACTTCCTCCTGGAGGTACAGCAGTTCCGATTCCTGCCACTCCTTGATCTGCTTTCTCCGCAAATCGAGTTGTCGGCGGCGATACTTAATATCCAACAACGGCGAAGGGAACTTGCCGGGGTTCTCACGGGCAGTGGTAAGAACACCCTGGCCCGGAGCAGGAACAGAGCGCCCGATCTTGTCCGTGGCTGTGGTCGTCAAAGCAATGACACCATGAATGGGAACGCCCATATCCAAAGCAAGCTGTGCACTCATGATAAGCTGCATACCGCAGCCTTGGGATTCCATGAACCCAGCACGAGTGGTGGTCGTGGGTCGAGACATTTCCTGCGGAGTGCGGCCATGGGCAAATTCGTCCTCGGCATTACTGGTAGCCTTCATATTGGCGAATTCATACGATCCTTCTTCCTGGAAGTCGTCGAATCCACCAACAAAGCAGACGCGAGCCTTTCCTTCGACAATAGTCTCATAACCAATATCAACGGACTCGACAGCGGTGGCACAAGCGCCAACAGGAGTCTTGATAGGTCCTGTTGAGGACAGCAGCAGCATGTTGACCCACGCACTCATGGTGTTGATGAAAGACTCCTGGAGAATGTCCTTTTGGAGGGGCTTGTCCAGGTAACGATCCTTATACATACCCCGCAAGGCATGCGTTCCTCCAATACCAGAACCAATGCAATTACCGACCTCCGAGAGGTGAACGTACTTGTAGAATTCGTACGGGTCGGTGATACCTGCTGATAGCATCGACTCCGCAGTGCAGACAAGAACGAACAGTGTGACCGGATCGACTTGCTCAATAATATCATCAGGGATACCATATCTCTTCGCATCCCAGCCGGTCGGGACTTGTCCAGCAACGAGGCGGTCGAACTGGAGGGCCTTGGGGATGAGGAGAGTGGCCCCCTTCCTGAGGCGAACAGTGAACTCTCCTGATTCGGGGACTTCAAAGATCTCAACCTTGTCGCCATGCTCGCGCTTGAACTCCTCCGCAGTCTCCTTGGAAGCTTCAAACGGATCCAGGTCTTCCTGGATCACAATCTCCTGGAGCAGCTGTTTCTTCTTGGGATCATAACCCTTGAACAGTTCGGGTTCAATAAGACGAATACCGGAATGCTCAAGAATGAACTTCTCATATTTTGCCTTGATATCCTTATCGTCCACGGGTTCACCGGTCTTCGAATCGACCCAGCCGGAATACGCCTTCCCCTTTAGCGGACCATTGTGATGTTTAATGAGTCCCATGATCCAAGCCATTTCCACACAGCCTTCGAGGGAGAACTTTCCATGCGCTTCCATTTCCCAGCGTGTCCGCGAGTTTCCCCAAGGTCCAACTTCTGAGAAACCGGTGACGACAACAACTTTGTCCAGGTTGACCATACCCTTGAGGGAATCGTTGAGGGGCTTGATATCTTCATCCCAGTCAGGTAGGTTGGGGAACTCAAACTTGATATTGGCGCGAGGCTCTGCAGTAACACGCTTGTAGAGTACTTCACTGTCCTCTCCGTTGACGATCTTGTTTTCAATCGCCGTTTCCTTAATGACTGCTTGCCGAACATCGCTCGTCGCCATGATGTCGGAGCGAAGGCTGGTCATGAGACCCTTGAGGTCAGGGATGAACTGAAGACCACCGTTAAGGTCGGCCCAAACCGGGTCAAGCTGGCAGAGATTGACAATTGCAGGTGCCATCAGACCGAGAAGATTGAGGGCCATCTCCTGCTGGGAGAAAGTACGGACGCCGAGTTTTTCGACTCCTTCAGCGACCATATTATTCCCACTCATCAATCCGGTACCACGAGTCCAACCAATCACGGCGCCACAGATAGTCAAATAGCTATTCCAGCTTTCGGAGTACCAGCGGTTGAACAGGGTCTCCAAAGCGAGCTTCGACTCAGAATACAAGCCGTCGTTTCCGAAAGTACCGTGGTTGGGGGACAAGGGTAGGATAACCTGGGCAGGGCGAGTCTCGAAGCCATTGGCTTGCTTCTGAGACTTGATGCAGCCTAGCAGTCGCAGAAGGTTGGTCAACATGATGCGATGGGCAAGCTCTGATTTGGAGTCAATGGAATCAATCTCGCGGCCATTTTCGGGAATTGCGGCAAACGGGACGACAAAGTCCAGGTCCCAGCCGAGGCCCTTTTTGGCATCATAGATGTAATCAACGAGAGCCTCCACATCCTGCTTGCTACCTTGGTTGAAAGGAACCACAACCAATTGCGAACCACGGCCCCCGTAACGGGCGTACATTGCCTGGTAGTACTCGGTAACTTCGCGTGAGTACCGACTAGTTGTCACGACGACCTTGGCTCCACCACTGATCAAGCCCTGCAGAACCTCAGCACCAATCGAGCCGGCGCCAGCACCTGTCATCAAAACATTTTTGCCGTGGAATGTCAGGCCCGATCGAGCAGCCGATTCCATGACGTCGAGGTAGACACCCGTAAGCTTCTTGTTGTATTCCCAGCCGTGCTCCATCTTCTTCTTCAGGTGCAAGAAAGGGATCGTTTCCACCTTGCCTGTATGCGGGGTTCCGTTGCGCTTCAGACCGTTTCGGCCAGACTTTTTGGAGCTGCCATTTTCTTGCGGCATGATCTGGTTCTCGTTCATGCTCAAGGCGCGGATTACTTCCTTGTAAAGCGTGTTGAATTGCAACTGGGAGGATTTCGAGAGGCGGTGTTGTCTTTTGATCAGCTTATAAACGCTCCGAAGATCATTTTGCACCTTGGTTCGGTTGCTGTATTCTGAGATGGGGCCGCCCTCTGCCATCTGCTTAACGTAGTGCTCCAGCTTGCGAGCACTAGCTCGAGGAACTTCCTGGTATCCAATGTTTCCTCGCGCATCGATAGTGGTCTGGGGACCAGTAGGAATAGCAACATCCTTATACACGGGGGATACACCCAGAACCTCCTTGCAGTTCTCAATGAGTTGCTGGCCCAGCTCCTTGGCGAGTTTATACGTCTCACCCCGGTCGGTTGGGCAGTTGTCGATATGGTATTGCATGAATTCAAGAAGAAGGGGGTTTGAGCGGTTCATGATGCGGATACACTGGCTCACAATCTCGCGATCTACGACCCTCAGTCTGCCAAAGATGATATCGTAGTACATGCTCAGGGCATCCTGCCGGGCCCAGTTCCAAGAGGAGTCGTATACGCGTGCCTTCAGCGAGTCAAAGGCGGGCTCGATGCCGGACGCGTAAAAATCACCGTGTTCAGCCTGCCACAAATCCAGCTGGGCCTGCAGCGTTCTCTGGGTTTCCTGAGAGTCGATGAATGCCTTTTGGCCGGCACGCAGGTCCATCTTCAAGTATCGTGCAATGATCTCCAATTGCTGCTTGAAGAGGGCACGTTGATCCTTGGTCAATGCATCGATAGCAGCAGGGTCCATAAGCATGCCTCCGGTATTTCCTCCACTGTCACCGCCACTTGTCGGGGCAGAAAGGTTGATACCTGCACTCGCGGCATACTTGTTGGCGACATCATCAAGATACGCCTTGGCATCAGGCTCAGATCCGATACGAGAGGCAGGCTCCATCGTTAGAGCGAGGAGAAGAACACCATCTTGCCTGCCAGACCCCAAGCCCCATCGTGTCTCCAGATATTTGCGGACAGCCGTGATGTTAAAGCCACCAGGCATTTTGGATGACACCAGGCGAGCAATGAGAGAGGAAGACTGTTTACCCAGCTGGCCGTTGAACGTCGCTTGCATGGATGCGCCCAACTCATCGAGGGGCGTGTCTTCTGGTTTTTCTGGCGTAGACCCGAATTCTTTGCCGAGATCTCCGAGGATTTCATTTTGCAGTGTCGATTTACCTGTCGAGCAGAAAATTTAGCTTGTACTTGGAATACCATCGTTGGTCCCATCATGTGTACATACCTCCCACCAAGTCCTTGATAGCCTTGCTCAGAGGTACGTCTGACAAGCCCTTCTTCAACTTCTGTGCTACGAGGGTCCTCAGAATATCGACTGCCGTGACCGGGGTGTCCTCGACTGCTGCTGCCGGGCCGGCGCTGGGAGGTGGCGGTGCTGCCGCTGCGGGTGCCGCTGCGGCCGCGGGAGCAGCAGGTGCCGGGGCACTGGATGCAGGTGCTGTTTCAACTTCCGCTTCCTCCTCTATAGGATCCACGTCATAGTATATCTCCTTGGCATCCTTGTTGTAGCAGAGTATTTGGCGCTGCACCGACGTTGCGGCGTCATATGCTTCATATTTAGACGCAATCGTTCGCCTAGCCATGCCACCCAATGTGTCTGCCGGGCCAATTTCGACAATCCGTTCTGTTCGTTGTTCTGCGAGAACAACATCTTGAGTCTCGATCCATCTCACCGGCGAGGCAAACTGGTAAGCCAAAAGCTCAACCAGCAAGGTATGAGCAAGCTCCTGTTCAACTTCCGGGCGCATGGTGAAGTTGATTGAAAGTATGGGATAGATAAGTGAAAAGAAAGCACACGTCCGATTTTAGACGTCGCTTCGTGAACAATGATTCTCAAACTGACGGCGGCCGCTAAGGGAAGAAACAGAGCGAGAAGTGATTAGAAAGATCTATTTAATAAGGTGAAAGGGAAAAAAAGCTGTCCAAATATGCACCAGTCAGTAAAGCATTTGAAGAAATGTGGGATTCATCAACCTCGTTCTAGATTAATGTTCTGGATCAAGCCCAATGGTATACAGGACGGAGATAGTATTGGGGTGAAGTGGAAAAAAAAAAAAAAAAGGGAACGGGCCTAACATACTGTAATGACTTAAAACTTCACTGCACACCGTCTCCAAGTGGGAATCGCTAAAGCCCACTCAGCTGGAACCACAGACAGTGGGGAAAAATATATACCAGCGAACTAGAAGTGAACAATGCCAATTGGGAAATGTCAAAAGAGAGTAGAAGTGAAGACGGAGAGAGAAGCACGATGCTCCCGATTGCTGAGCTTTTGGTGGGTGTTGGGGCGGGAGGAAAAGAGCACCGCAGTCCATAGTCAAGTGGTTAGTTCCCTCCGCCGCCGTGGGTCACTTTCCATTACGGCCAGTACTGTACATACGTACGGAGTATAACCACGAGTACACGCCCTACCGCACAATGGGGATTAGTCATCTTTCAGGATCCTGCTGTTAACTACGGAGTACTCTGGAGTACTCCAGGGTAGTTACTACCTACTGTACTCTGTACATTCATTTCTCACAAGGAATTGAATACTACATACGCTGCCCCCGGTGATCACGCTGCATGATGGTCTGCTATCCAGATATCTTCCATAAGGACTTCCCGTTCCAAGAAAGGATTGACTTTCCCATTCCTCTCCTATAGCGTCGCTTGGGTTCAACGTGCATGATGGAGCATGTCTAGCATTCTGAACGGATAAGTACCGTGCTCGAGTAGATCTGAAGGAGATAGATTTCTTGACTTATATTCGAAGTTCATTGAATATTTACCCGCTCTTGTCGTTGACCAACATTTCTAATGGGGATTGACTAGTTATGATATATCATATATGACTCTATATGATCGATCTGCAGATACACCTGTTCACTTACCCACCTAAAGCAGTGTATCCAATGTAAAGACCTGAGAGTGCCCAAGGGCTTTTAACTGCGGGGTAACGTTCCGTTTGAATGACAATACCTAATCTCCCGAAATCTGGATCTTTCTAGAAAAGAAAAGAAAAATCATTGAACGTGTCCGTCCCCTTGTTTACAGAGTAACTACAGTTGTTGTTGTGATATAGTTGTGATAGAAAAGTAGGTGAGATGCCTAGCGATTAGGTACCTTTCTGATACCGACGAATACAGCCGGAGGGCCGGTATTGTTACCATCCGCCGGGTCCAGCCCAACCGTTTCGGACCTTTGGGGAGGTTTCCGCCCAGCGCTATACCCTATCTGGCGGGTTCTCATTCAACCAGCGCAAAAGTGCGGGTTCTTCTCCGCCCATCAGTTCAACAGTGTGTTCCGTCCAATACCATGACTTGCGTGGATGGTAAGTATTATTCGGTGACCTTTTTTTTTTTTGGCCTTTTTTTTTTATTCCTCTCCCCCTCCCAAATCGGCCATTATCATTTCATAGCAGTCTCAATTCCCTCCACCGGGAACCTTTTCTCCTTTCCCTTCGTGCACATTAATATTATTTACTTGCTATAATACCACTTTTTCTTCAATTCCTCCCCCCCTTATATTCTATTATTCAAGTCCTGTTTCTACAGGCAGTATCCGACCTTTTTTTTTTGGTCTTTTTTCGATTGAAAAAAAAAAGACGCGGTCAAGGGTGGACCAACATATGATCCTAAACCAGATTTGATTAGGAACAGCTAGAGATACAGCTTTCAACTTTACGAAAACCGGTACGTCCTCTAACTCACGAGCTCAAGAGGAAAGAAAGCTAAATTTTACTTCAAAAGCAAAAAGTAGATACGAGATCACGAGAAGATGTACGGGACATCCACCGGACCCCAGACGGGAATCAATACTCCACGCTCATCGCAGTCGCTGCGGCCACTGATCCTGTCTCATGGATCCCTCGAATTCTCCTTCCTTGTGCCGACTTCTCTTCACTTCCACGCCTCTCAATTGAAAGACGTTTTCACAGCCTCGCTTCCTGAGCCGACGGACGAGCTTGCCCAAGACGACGAGCCCTCCTCGGTAGCGGAGCTTGTGGCCAGATACATTGGACATGTTGCCCACGAGGTTGAGGAAGGCGAGGATGATGCGCAGGGGACGTATTTAGAGGTCCTGAAGCTTGCCCTCAATGAATTCGAGCGGGCATTCATGCGTGGCAACGACGTTCATGCAGTCATCGCCAGTCTTCCGGGTATTACGTCCAAGAAAGTGTCTGTCGTGGAAGCATACTACGCCGGCAGAGCTGCTGCTGGTCGTCCCACCAAGCCTTACGATTCCGCGCTGTTCCGTGCCGCCTCGGACGAGAAAGCAAGCATCTACACCGTCTTCGGCGGCCAAGGCAACATTGAAGAATACTTTGATGAACTCAGGGAAATCTACTCCACTTACTCATCCTTTGTGGATGACTTGATTACCTCGTCGGCGGAGTTGCTGCAGTCCCTGTCGCGTGAGCCCGAAGCCAGCAAGTTGTATCCGAAGGGCCTGGATATTCTCCATTGGCTCCAGGATAGCGATTCTCAGCCAGACACAGACTACCTGGTTTCGGCCCCCGTGAGTCTTCCGCTAATTGGCTTGGTTCAGCTGGCACACTTTGTGGTCACCTGCAAGGTTCTTGGAAGAGAGCCCGGAGAGATCCTGGAGAGATTCAATGGCACAACGGGTCATTCTCAGGGTATTGTCACTGCCGCAGCAATCGCATCGACAACTACCTGGGAAAGCTTTGAGAAGGCCGCGAAGGATGTACTGACAATGCTCTTCTGGATCGGTCTGCGCAGTCAACAAGCCTACCCCCGTACATCCATTGCTCCATCGGTATTGCAAGATTCCATTGAAAATGGTGAAGGCAACCCGACTCCTATGCTTTCGATCCGCGATCTTCCCAGATCCGCTGTTCAGGAACACATTGATACCACCAATCAACACCTTCCCGAGGATCGCCACATCTCCATCTCTCTGGTCAACAGTGCTCGCAACTTTGTCGTTACCGGACCACCGCTCTCCCTGTACGGTCTGAACCTCCGTCTCCGCAAGGTCAAGGCCCCGACTGGATTAGACCAGAATCGTGTTCCCTTCACACAGCGGAAGGTCCGATTTGTCAACCGATTCCTTCCCATCACCGCTCCCTTCCACAGTCAATACCTGGCTTCGGCATATGATCGCATTCTGGAGGATTTGGAGGATATTGAGATCCCCGCCAAATCCCTGAACATTCCAGTCTATGGCACCAAAAGCGGCGACGATTTGAAGAAGCTTGGAGATGCAAACATTGTCCCCGAGCTGGTTCGCATGATAACTCATGATGCGGTCAACTGGGAACAGGCAACCGTCTTTCCCGAAGCTACTCATATTGTTGATTTTGGTCCGGGCGGAATTTCTGGTCTCGGAGTGCTTACGAACCGAAACAAGGATGGAACTGGTGTTCGTGTTGTACTTGCTGGGGCTATGGATGGTCCCAATGCCGAAATTGGCTACAAGCCAGAGCTCTTCGATCGCGACGAAGATTCGGTTAACTTTGCCATTGACTGGGTCAAAGAGCATGGGCCTCGCCTGGTGAAAAACAAGACCGGTCAGACCTTCGTTGATACGAAGATGAGTCGGATCCTTGGTATTCCCCCAATCATGGTTGCTGGAATGACACCGACTACTGTTCCATGGGATTTCGTTGCTGCGATCATGAATGCGGGCTACCATGTTGAACTCGCTGGTGGTGGTTATTACAATGCCAAGACGATGACCGAGGCTGTCTCCAAGATCGAGAAGGCGATCCCCCCCGGCCGTGGTATCACGGTCAACTTGATTTATGTCAATCCTCGCGCCATGGCCTGGCAGATACCCTTGATTGGGAAGCTGAGGGCAGACGGTGTACCCATCGAAGGTCTTACAATCGGTGCCGGAGTTCCTTCTATCGAAGTTGCCAATGAGTACATCGAGACTCTCGGAATTAAGCACATTGCTTTCAAACCTGGATCTGTCGACGCCATCCAACAAGTCATCAATATCGCGAAGGCGAACCCCAAGTTCCCGGTTATCCTCCAATGGACTGGAGGTCGGGGTGGAGGTCACCATTCATTTGAGGATTTCCACCAGCCTGTTCTCCAAATGTACACTCGTATCCGACGCTGCGACAACATCGTTCTTGTTGCTGGCAGTGGCTTCGGTGGGTCTGAAGATACTTACCCGTATCTTTCTGGTATCTGGTCGTCTTCCTTCGGATACCCGCCTATGCCCTTCGACGGTTGCTTGTTTGGTAGTCGCATGATGATCGCTAAGGAGGCACATACGTCCAAGAACGCCAAGAAGGCCATTGCTGATGCCCCTGGTCTTGACGATAAGGATTGGGAAAAGACATACAGCGGTCCCGCTGGTGGCGTGCTCACGGTCCTTTCTGAGATGGGCGAGCCAATTCACAAACTTGCCACAAGAGGTGTTAAATTCTGGCACGAAATGGACCAGAAGATCTTCAAGCTTGACAAGGCGAAGCGTGTGCCTGAGCTCAAGAAGCAGCGCAACTACATCATTCAGAAACTCAACGACGATTTCCACAAGGTGTGGTTTGGCCGCAACGCGGCCGGCGAAACCGTTGACTTGGAAGATATGACTTACACTGAGGTCGTTCATCGTATGGTGGATCTCATGTACGTCAAGCATGAATCACGATGGATTGATGACTCGCTGAAGAAACTGACTGGTGATTTCATTCGCCGAGTCGAAGAGCGTTTTACGGGCTCCGAGGGCCAGCCCTCTCTGCTTCAAAATTACTCGGAGTTGAACACCCCCTACCCGGCGATCGATAATATCTTGGCGGCATACCCTGAGTCAGCTTCGCAGCTCATCAACGCCCAGGACGTTCAGCATTTCCTCCTTCTATGCCAACGACGTGGGCAAAAGCCAGTTCCATTTGTTCCTTCCTTGGATGATAACTTCGAATATTGGTTCAAGAAGGATTCCCTTTGGCAGAGCGAGGATTTGGAGGCCGTTGTTGATCAAGATGTTGGAAGAACCTGCATTCTCCAGGGTCCGATGGCCGCTAAGTTCTCAAATGTGATCGACCAACCAGTGCAAGATATTCTGGATGGCATTCATCAGGGGCATATCCAGAGCTTGATCAAGGATGTGTACGCCGGTGACGAGTCGAAGATTCCTGCCATAGAATATTTTGGTGGCCATCTTAAGGAGACTACGGAGGGTTCTGAAACTGAAGGCCTCACCATTTCGGAGGACTCGAACAAGGTCACTTATAGGCTATCATCCTCGCCTTCTGCAGACCTTCCCATCATTGATGGGTGGTTGAGCCTTCTTGCCGGCTCATCCTTTTCCTGGAGACACGCTTTCTTTCTCGCCGACATCTTTGTTCAAGGTCATCGGTTCCAGTCCAATCCAATGAAACGACTTGTTGCTCCAACTTCGGGAATGTATGTTGAAATTACGCATCCCAACGATCCTTCCCAGACGTCTATTACCGTCAGAGAACCGTACCAGTCCGGAAAGATGGTCAGAACACTTGAGGTGAAATTGAACGAGAATCAGCAAATCAGCCTGACCTTGTTCGAAGGGAGAACTGCTGAAGCTGGCGTTGTTCCTTTGAGTTTCCTGTTCACATATCACCCCGAGGCCGGATATGCACCGATCAGAGAGGTCATGGAAGGTCGCAACGATCGTATCAAGGAATTCTACTACCGTGTCTGGTTTGGTAACAAGGATGTTCCATTTGATACCCCCACGACCGCGACCTTCTCTGGTGGTCGTGAGACAATCAGTTCTCAGGCGGTTGCCGATTTCGTGCATGCTGTTGGCAACACTGGTGAGGCTTTTGTCGATCGCCCTGGCAAGGAGGTATTTGCTCCTATGGATTTCGCCATTGTTGCAGGCTGGAAGGCTATTACGAAGCCTATCTTCCCTCGTACCATTGATGGAGATCTGTTGAAGCTTGTCCACCTGTCGAACGGATTCAAGATGGTCCCTGGGGCCCAGCCACTTAAGGTTGGCGACGTGCTGGATACCACGGCACAAATCAATTCGGTCATCAACCAAGACTCTGGAAAAATGGTTGAAGTTTGCGGCACCATCCAGAGGGATGGCAAGCCTATCATGCATGTCACAAGTCAGTTCCTGTACCGAGGCGCCTACGTGGACTTTGAAAACACTTTCCAGCGCAAGGATGAGGTTCCTATGCAGCTTCACCTTGCTTCCAGTAGGGATGTGGCTGTTCTTCGCTCCAAGGAATGGTTCCGTATGGACGAACCTGACATTGAGCTCCTTGGTCAAACTCTGACCTTCCGTCTTCAAAGTCTGATCAAGTTCAAGAACAAGTCCGTTTTTAGCCACGTTCAGACGGTTGGCCAAGTTCTCCTTGAACTCCCCACCAAGGAAATTATTCAAGTCGCATCGGTCGACTATGAGGCTGGCACTTCCCACGGAAACCCAGTTATCGACTACCTTCAGCGCAACGGAAACTCGATAGAGCAGCCTGTCTACTTCGAAAACCCAATCCCTCTTAGCGGCAAAACGCCATTGGTTCTACGCGCCCCGACGTCGAATGAGACTTATGCTCGTGTCTCTGGCGATTACAACCCAATCCATGTTTCGCGTGTCTTTTCCAGCTATGCCAACTTGCCGGGTACCATTACCCATGGCATGTATACCAGTGCTGCTGTGCGCAGCTATGTTGAGACTTGGGCGGCTGAAAATAACATTGGGCGTGTGCGCGGTTTCCATGTGTCACTCGTCGGCATGGTCTTGCCCAATGACATGATTACCGTGAAACTACAGCATGTCGGTATGATTGCTGGTCGCAAAATCATCAAGGTTGAGGCTAGCAACAAGGAAACCGAGGACAAGGTCCTACTGGGCGAGGCCGAGGTCGAGCAACCCGTCACTTCCTATGTGTTTACGGGACAAGGCTCGCAGGAGCAAGGCATGGGAATGGAGCTTTATGGCAGCAGTCCCGTTGCTCGTGAAGTTTGGGATCGAGCTGATCGTCATTTTATCGAGAATTACGGGCTCTCGATAATTGACATTGTGAAGAACAACCCCAAGGAGCTCACTGTCTATTTCGGTGGCCCACGTGGAAAGGCTATCCGTCAGAACTACATGTCCATGACTTTCGAGTCTGTGAATGCGGATGGCACGATCAAATCCGAGAAGATATTCAAGGAAGTCGATGAGACCACATCCTCTTACACCTACCGGTCACCCTCCGGACTTCTCTCTGCAACTCAATTCACGCAGCCAGCTCTTACTTTGATGGAGAAGGCAAGCTTCGAAGATATGCGCTCCAAAGGCCTCGTTCAGAGAGATAGCAGTTTTGCCGGTCACTCACTGGGTGAATATTCGGCCCTTGCTGCGCTGGCCGATGTCATGCCAATTGAGAGCTTGGTCTCCGTCGTCTTCTACCGAGGCTTGACTATGCAAGTCGCCGTGGAGCGAGATGAGCAGGGTCGCTCGAACTATTCCATGTGCGCTGTCAATCCAAGCCGCATTTCCAAAACTTTCAACGAGCAGGCTTTGCAGTATGTCGTTGAAAACATCTCCGAGCAAACAGGCTGGCTCTTGGAAATTGTCAACTACAACGTGGCTAACATGCAATATGTTGCCGCTGGTGATGTAAGTTCAATCCCAGAGGGCGTAAAGAATCTTCCACTGACTCTCACAGCTACGAGCACTTGACTGCCTTACGAATCTGCTCAACTATCTCAAGGCGCAGAACATCGACATCCCCGCTCTTATGCAGAGCATGTCGTTAGAAGATCTCAAGGCCCACCTTGTCAGTATCATTCACGAATGTGTCAAGCAAACGGAGTCGAAACCCACTCCTATCTCTCTTGAACGAGGTTTCGCAACAATCCCTCTCAAGGGAATTGATGTTCCTTTCCACAGCACTTTCCTCCGCTCCGGTGTGAAGCCCTTCCGGTCATTCCTGCTGAAGAAGATCAACCGGACTACTATCGACCCGAGCAAGCTGATTGGCAAGTACATTCCGAATGTCACTGCTCGTCCATTCGAAATCACCAAGGAATACTTTGAAGATGTCTACAGGCTTACAAACTCCCCTCGTATTGCCCACATCTTGGCAAACTGGGAGAAATTTGAGTAAAGGAAACGGGGATAGTCTGAGATTCTCCGGTTACCCACACGACTAGCTAATTCCGGCCTTGGTTTGCATCCTGGATGCAGGGATATATCATGTTCATTTATTTTTCTTTCCACTGTGCTTATTCATGTTGAGTATAAAATGCTTTGTCTTAGCGCCAGGTGTTGAGAAGTATTTTCGCATTTCAATTCCACTTTTCAATTTACATTAAATTCTCTCCAGACCTAAGGTCACTCTATCGCAATGGTTTGGGGTGCGCGAACGCTGAAACAAAACGCATCTTAGTCATCTCAATGTTGAGCGACATTGATGTGATTTCACCTTCATTCCCCACCGTCTTTCAGAGCACCGGGCCGTAAAAGACGATCCTCTTTTCCATAAACACCGACGTCTTTCACAATTGCTATAAATCTCCGGTGGTTTTCCTTGGAATCTCCAATGCGAGGGCGGAATATTTTCAGTAGGTCGCTGCTAAGAATGCCAGACTGAGGAATAGCGGCATGGATCTCTGCAGGTGTAGGAAAGGTTTGGTTGCTAGAAACCCCGGTAATGGATACACGGGTTTGGCCTACATGTGTTAGTTAGATGATGGACCCCAGGAATTCTTCATATTGGCCTGTAATTACCTTTCAATGGTTCTGGACTGCTAGCCCGGCTTCCTGAAAAACTTCGGCTGGCCAGAGGCGTCGGGCTGGCTGCTCGTGACCCTTGAGGTGTTCCACCACGAGAGGCCAAGGAAGGGGGGTTGAGCTTAAGCTTTTTGGTCTTCCCACTCTCACTCATCTCACCACCCGAACCTGCACCAGGATCCAAGTCGCTGGTGGATCCAGCACCTGGTCCGTTTCGAACGCGCTTTTTGCTAATCTGAAGTACATCAGTTGCTGGTCCGAAGAGGCTGTGATACCAAAACTTACAGAGGCAGCTGACGCCATTGGCGACATAGGGCGAGAACTAGGCTGAGGCGTAGGCTGGGACGAGGCATGCTTGCTTTTGCCCTTCTTACGGGAGGTGTCCGTACCACTCGCGTCAGAAACATTGGGTGACCCGAGTCGTCTCCGTGTTGCAGTCGCCGAGCCTTTTTTGAGAGGATCGACATGTTTGGGACGACCTGAAGGGGTGTTTCCACCCTTTGAAGACGTCGCTGTATCTTTTTTGTTCTTCTCTTCCTCGGCCTTTCGCTCTTCTTCTTTAAGCCGCTCGGCCTCGCTCTCGTCGGAGCTCTGCATAACATACATCAGCAGGAGATCAATCGAAGGATGGAGGTGCAAAAACTAATGAAAAAAGATAAAAGCAAAACAAACAACTTACCTCTTCATCGGAGTAGGGGTTAACGTCAGACCCACTGCTGTAGTCGTAGTTCTTCTCTCTCTTCTGGAGAGCCTTCCTCACTTTCTTCCCCTGAACCCGACGAGCTTCTTTTTCCTTTCTCTCTCGCAACTCCTCTTGCTCGTATTCCTTTTCTTCTTTCAAATCGAACACGTTCGCCTTCAGCTGATCTTGCTTGATCCTTTTTTCGGCAGCCTTCGCATCTTCGTCCTCATTGAACAAATCATCATGTTCCTCGTCATCAGCGAATCTGTCTTCTTCGAAATCCATCTCGCCGGCTTCTAAGCCTTCGGCACCACCTGGGACGCCTTGTTTGCCAGCGTACACTTTCCGCTGCTTCGCGAACTGATCCAATTCCTTTCGTTGGGCAAGCTCCTGCTGCTTCTCCATAAACCATCTCGGATCTTTCACCTTCTTTGCCATGAATTTCTCCGCCTCTTCTATCGTAAGAGCCTTGAATTGATTTTTGGCATTGAACCTGTACCACTTCTCAACTGGTATCATTCTCATTTTGCCCGTGTTTTCAAGCACAAAGATTGCGTGGGTTTCTGATAAGGCGGCTTCATAGTTACCGACCCAAACGTTCTTGTTGTCGAAATCCTCCAAGTGCCAGGGTAGCGCTTCTTCGTACTTGATTCGTGTTCTAGCTATCTCGTCGGGCGTCATGTCTGTTTTTGAGACCTGCTGTGTTTTTTGTTTGGGGGCATTCGCTCTCTTCGCTGTAGATCCGACAGAGGGCGCTATTTGGGCCAGATTTTCCGCACGCTCTTTCTCCCGCGCTGCCTTCCTAACCTCCAGCTCCTCGCGTTCGGCATCATCCACTTGGTTGCCGAATTCACCCGGGGATTTCTGGATGCCTTTATCCGTGCCTACCGCATGTGACTTTGCCCGGGGGTCACGGCGCTGAAGCCTAACTGGTCGGGTGAACTGGCGCTCGTCGCGGGGGTCAACGGGTTTTTTCGACGCAAACCTGGCAATGTGATGCTTTAAGCCCTCTCGTAGCTCGCGCTTGGTGGTGACAAGGGGGTAATCCACGTAAGTCTCGGATAACAGAGGGCCGCTGAATCCGTTTGCTGAGAAATGGTTCGAAGGCGACTGAAGTTTCCCTTTGTCGGTCTGATGGGCGGGGGCAGGAATGGATCCAGCTGCTCGCACCGGGAATGGTTTCGAGGCTGCACCATTCCCAGAGGATGCCAACCCAGGCGGTTTGGCGGCAGTAGGCTTCTTCCTTGGCCGCACCAAAGGATCTGCCACCCTTGGGCGGCGGATTCTCATCGGCGGAGGGCCATTTGATCCCGTTGGTGTTCGTGAATTTGGGTTGTTTGTAGGGGTAGTCATGGTAGAGCTGATGTGAATTGCGCGCCTTGAGAATTCGCAAAACTGCAGATGAAAGGCTCCTATGAAGGGCGGCTGACCCTCAGGGTCCCGGAATTAATTGCTTCTGGCAGTCAAGACAGAGCAGAACCAAAAGAAAGGAAAGAAAAAGTAGACGATATCGGCTTGGGCTTTGAGGTGGTTCAGCAATGAAGTGCCGGGTGAGTTGGATGTGGTTCGACTCTCAAGACCGCGCCGGACCGCTTAGATAATCATGCCGGTGGTCAATCACGGCGTCCTTTCTTTCTTTCTTTCTCTCGCTTTGCGAATTGAAACAGCCTAGGCTTGGGATTCTTTCAGGGATTTCCAGTAGAATCGAGAGACCACCAATTTATTCACTGTTTATTGATAATAGTGACGTTCTCTACGGATTTACAGTAAAACTCCACGTTCTATATTCATTGTACTCTCACCTTAGCACATTCTGGCGCATTCATGTTCAATCTTCAAAAGACTCTATAGCTCCTTTTGATCTCTCTATATCCGAATTGTCTCCACTCGGGTGACAAAAGCCTCTTGGAATAAATCGGTCAGTCGCTTCTACCCAATTGTCGGCTCCATTACATCGAGTCGAGTCGTATGTAATGTCATGGGATGTAGCTCAATATAACCAACCCGTGCTAGCCACAATATCTTGGGGGGCATTTTATACCATTGTCTTACGCTCATCCACCATTCACTTGATCTAGCGCTGGAGTCTTTTCAATTATGAAGCTGAATGGCTAGCGGACCCTTCGCGTTGCTGTCTGGTAGTGTATCAACCCATGAATGCTAGAAGATATCGCGCACGGATTCAAGTGGGAAACAACCCAAACCAACACTCGTTCGTCTACCTAAATCATCGCCACATATAGTGCAGACAGACCTTGAAAATGTATCAATCTTATTTTCATACACCAAGACCTTAGGTTGGCGATCAACAATCGTCACCATAGGCGCATTTAAGTTCAGGCAACTTACCAGGTTTATATGACCTTTTTATTAAAGCAAATGAATATAAATCCTAACATCCACAACGACCAACCTCGTATGCCGTTCTAGGCTATCATATTGTTTTGTATCTCAATGCTTCTTGCTCGATCGGTACTAGTACCGTTGTCCCTATACCCGGGTACTCTACAGCCTGGCAGACAGAGTGCTAGGCTGAACTAGAGCCCGCGGTTTATACGTACGTCGCAGTTTGTAGTTATACCCCCGGAAGCCAGCTGAGTCGGAAATTCTAAAAGAACCTCAGGATTGCTTCACTACAACCAGGCATTTCGCAAAGTTTATGCACATTACATATCCCTTATCACCGACGATTCTCATTAATATTGGAGGAATCAAATGATGGGTACTCCAATGAAATGCTCTTTATTCTCCTACAATCTCCTTATGACGGATGGCTTCCACTCAAAACAGCTCCACAACCTTCTCTTCCTCATCTTCTTGTCGCTGACCATTTGTGTTGACGCCATTTTCCTGCAATGCATTTGTGCTTTCTTCACCCTCTTCGTCGCGCATTATAACCTGAACCAGCCTGTCGCAAGCCTCTTGGACCTCCTCGTTATCAACCTGGAGATGGCACTCACGGATGATTGGGTAGACTTTAATTGCCCTCATGATAGCTCGCCCTTCTCGTGTTGTTGTGAGCAACAAAAGAGTTTCGAGATGGGTGACAATAATGCTGTGGTCACTGTCTCTCTTTTTGTCTGGCGGGAGCAATTGAAGGTCCGCTAGCATGTCCATTGAATCTTCGTCGGAAAACTCTTCAGGTCCAGCAATTGGCAGCAGTATGTAAGGTAAGATGTTAGCACCATCTTCGGAGAGGAGCACGGAATGGAAAGGGACGTCGAATGCAACGTTTTTGATGGTTGATGCAACTCCCTTTCTTCGTACCGTGCTCTTGTGCTCTGTAAAGACAGTCAGCTTCGTGACAGGTACAACGTCATCGTAGTCCTGTCTAGACGTAAAATATGCCCGGCCCTCTTCAGATTTCGAGAGATCGGCAAACAGATATGAGAGATAATCATAATTGGCATGTTTGTTGAGAGCACCCTCTGCGCCTTTCACAAAACAATCCATCAGTTGATCAATGGCAAAAGCTGAGCTAGACACGGACTCTGGGATTTTTCGCTTCAATGTAAGAAGCCGACTTATTTTGTTGGACTTCGCAAGGTTGGCAAGTAACATGGAGACATCATCTGCGTTTGGCTCTTTGATATTCTGCTCCATATATATCAGTACAAATGCTGTTTCGGGGCATTGTATTCTTTCCATCGTTTGAGAAGTTTAAGCGAGGAAAAGCATTGGGCAAGGAGCACCTACAGTCAATTTGACGAGAAGGGTATCCACGAAGGGGTCATCATTCGCAAGATCAGCCAATATCTCTTCGTCGGCTGAAAGATTTATAAGGATTGTCAAGGCATTTTTTGCGATTGGCTATGCGGCGGGAGAATATCAGTTAAAACATCCCGCAGACTCCGCACTCTGTAGAACTTACTGTATAGTCTCGAACCAAAAGCTTCAAATCGCGCACTGGCAGAAGTTGATGGCGTTTGAATAGACCTGGCTCGGATTTCGAGAAACTGACAAGGTTTTCACATGCTGAAAGAAGAGAGAATTTGATTATTATTTGCTGTCTGTGCTGCCTTTGGTATTTGATCTTTAAAGTCGGGGAGGGAGGGGATTTCTGAATGATGGGCGGTACCAATTTGCCTTATTTGGGTGTTGCCATGATGAAGGAATTCAACTAACTAAACAGAGAGCGCAAATGAGTAAATAAGCCTCCGGTCTATTTCGGTGGGCAGTAGTCTGGGAGTTGAGGCCATAATATTGGGAAGGCAAGGGGAGAATGTTTTCCACTTACCTCTTCCAACTGCGTTGGCATTGTAAAAATGGTTAATAACAGACGGTTTGATTCGAGAAGATATTGGAGGTTGCAGTTATTTGTTCGGCTTGAAGGGGGAGGGAAAGGGGACCGAAAAAAAAAACCCATACCCCGCCGTGAGTGGTGGGGGAAGAGCCTTCTGATGTCACACACAAGGTCGTGTCGCCAAGAGCGCGTGTCCACTCTGAAGCTACACCGGAGTACGGTCCGTAAGTCATAAATATTATCTATTCTATGGTATTAGTATTTACATATTCTCAAACGATTACAACCACCAAGACCCAAAAATTCCACCAGTAGTTGAATCTGCACAAAATCAGACGCCCATATATTGCCATTCATTCACTTATCAACTCCTCCCTAGTTTTAGACTTGATAGAAATATAACCATAGTCGTTGTGGTTATCTTCGAGGCCCGGGTTTTCCGAGATGATTGTAGATGATTCTCTTGTAGTTGAATGGTTGGCTGCAGAGGGGGCGCTTTCGAAAGATCTATGCTCTTCATTTTCCGCCTGGATGATCTGTGTGCGTGCTGTATATTCGGGCTCAGGCTCAGTCAAAGCATCGGAGTGGCCGCGATTATTGAGAGCTGTGTCATCAAGCAGCTCTGCGGAGTGTTCGTGTTTAGTGAGGCTCCTAGTTTCGAGGATAGCTGGCTGATCTTGCAAGTCCCCGCCCAGTTCACCGATTGGTACCGGAGATGGATCAGCCCTCTCCATGCCGTGCTTGGAGATGCCATCAGACTTGGAGCTACACCCAAAATGTGTATCAACAAGGTGCTTTACCACCGGCCACCCATAGGCATTCGTGAACATTCGCCTAACAATGATATTATTGTGTGCATCAGGTTCAAGCCGCACGAGTACTTTCCTCCATGATAGGTTACGGTGGTATGCTCTCGCAATTTTTTCCTCGACTTTGAGCCCACGCTCAGGTTCAGCCTCGTCATAACTGGGTTCGATTTGAGGATCTTGCGATGGAAGTAATTGTGGTCCCGAGGATTTGCTTTGTGAAGAACCGAATGTCAAGGTGCGGCGCTTGGTAGGAAGAGGTGGTGGAATGTCCTCAGGATGATATATCCGATCATGAAAAATGGTCCGAGCTCTTGACTCGGGGTCAACGATGAAATCAGCGGGAGGGAGAGGTGGCATGAGAAGATCACTGGCAGATTCAAAGAAAGTAGTTTTAGGGGGGGTATTAGACCCGTATTCTTCGGAAGGACTGTCACGAGCAAGACTCTCGCGATGACAGAAACTAGACGATGATACTCCTTCGACGATATCACCAGGAGGAAGTGTTTGACTGCGTTTATATATCTTTGTTTGTTTGTATCCCGTGGTGGTATTTGCTTTCCCTTTGGGCCGAAACATTGAGAAAATATTGCCGAGTGAGCTATGTGAGAAAAGCTGGTTTGATTCGTTCTTTGGCAAGGCTTCCGCAGCGGATAGACTTGCTGGTAGAAGCTTGCTTGGGCTTTGATCACCATCAAACGAACCCGAGCCACCATGGTTTGTTGTGTTGTGCATATCGACAGGCATTGTTGGTTTCTCACCTTTATGTGGGGGGTCCTTCTGTCTGAAATCTGCAACAGAACGAGTGCTTCGCGGGGATTTGGAATTGGCACCGGTTAGTTCAGCCCATCCCCATTCAGCCATCGTTCCAACAATGCCATTTCCCCGTCTAGCTTTCTCCACTCGGTCTAATCCCTTCCAATCGAGGAATAGCAGACAAGAGGTGCGTAGAGGAACGATCCCATCATTGACGACGTTGGAATAGACCGTGCGATTCTGAAACTTAGATAATATTTCATGAGCCGGACCACAGGGTAGGATCCTGAGTAAAGGCTTCGAGCCAGCGTTTGCGTGTTGGTGCGGCTTCGTGGAGTCCCCTTTGCCGCCAATCATGGCTTCCCAGCCACTTCTTACTCGCGGCGCCGTCCAACTAAGCCCTAGGTCCTGACCTGTCCGACCAACAAGACCCAAGTCTAAGGCAAACCTAACGTACATAGGATTTTCATTGCTGAGGCCTAGGAACGGGGTGGCAAGAGCGACAAAGTTGACAGGTTTGATAGAATCAAAGAATCCGGGATAGTGTTTTTGAATATACGCAATAGCATATGTTTGAATGAGACCGCCGAGTGAGTGTCCAATGAAACTGATGCTTGTTATTTTGTAAGCATGGGTTTTGGCATCAGGGAGCCCAGCTGGATTGTCAGAGCAGGCACCGTCTATAGAAGGTTCTTCCACTGCACTCTTCCAAGTAGAACGGGTTTTTGGGAAAGAATTTGTGCTGGCAGATCTGCCAGGTAGATGTGGCTGGTCAGGATATGTCATCAAAAGAACATATTTTGCGAGGCGTTTCCCAAGGTACTGAATCCCGCGTTCAGTACGGACAGCATTTCCAGGAAAACCTCTAACTATGACCTGTTCGACGTCGTTATCGTCCCCTTCTTCCTCACCCCCATCTCCCTCATCCTCCTCCTCATTCCCCTGGTGGTCTTGCTGCTCCTGCTCTTGTTGCTCGTTGTCTCCAATGCGGCTCGCTGTCTTAGAGCTGGCAGGGGCGCAGGGGCCAGCATGTCTAGTTGAAAGATTCTGTTAGCGAGTCGTGAACGGTGAAAATGTACAGTCAGATAATTCTCTTACTCGTTCTTGTTGCTCTTATTTCTATTCTTTGTGTGACGACCTTTAGAGCCTCTCGCATTTCTTGCAGCGGCATCGATGCTTTCTTTGAGATAGAGCATATCTGCGCCGAGATTGCTATGTAAGCCATGCGTTAATATGACAAGATGGATTTTCTTTCTGCGCTGGCCGCACTGGGTCGAGCTAGCGGGGCCATCGAAACTCGATGACGACTCGGCATGCGATGCTGGAAAATCCTGACTTGGTCTCCTCCCCTTTCCTTCGTTATGTTCTTCTGATAAGCCTGGAAAGGGGGGGTAATTCCAAAGGCTAGCAGTATCATCGACAAGCAAGGTAATAGAGCTTGAATAAACGCCTCTGGAAGCAAGAACTTGCTTGCCTTTCGATTCGGTTGACCAATGGTCGCGTAGTTGAGCTGCCCGACCTCCGTCCGTTGTTAACCCCCCTACAGAGAGCTCTGTGGACTTTTTGTCGCGGCCCACCAAAAGTTCAAAGCCGACAGACGCGGTGTTTGAGAAAATCACCTGGGAGACTATCTCCACAACCCATGTCACGGGCTCGGATGAATCGGATCTGGCTTGAGTATTTTTCGGTGTGCTGCTCTGCGAAACATTGATGACCGCATCCCAGTTCCCTCCTGCTTTTAGGTAAGGTTCAAATTGTGGTGTTTCCTCCGTATCTCGATGGGGGAATTTAACGTTGGGGTCAAATGTAGAGGGATAGCAGGACGTGTACAGGGTGTAGGGACCATGAAGATAAGCCGCTCGCAGGGGGATTGCAGACGTATTCTTTACTTTGACGAATAGTTTTTCTGGGATAGGGTGAATCTTTTCAGCTGATGGTGTATATGTGATGGTGTACCTGTTTTTTTGGAGTAGGGTAAGTCCCCGAATCACGCTCGAAAGGGGAGACATGTGCATACCTAACCACCTCACCCACTTGAACACTTCCAGCTTGGTGGATCAACAGCATTTCAGCTGCCTGCTCGACGTTACTTTGAGCTGTACGCCACCCTTGAACAGAATGGAATTTATATTGATTCGACTTGTCAAATGGAGAAAGTCCGCGGTCTGGTATCTGAGACGCAGAATAAAGCTTTGAATTGTGGAGCATCGATTTGAATTGTGAAGCATTCCATGATAGAAGTAAAGCAGATGCTCATCAAGCCCACTAGGCCATAGGCGCTTGCTTTACTTGAGCAAGGTTAACAGTGAGACTGGGGTCTATTCCTTGTGATTGCTCGGGTTAGAACCATCGGGGTGGGTACGGCACCCAGCGACGGTAGCCCGCCCGCCCGTACGTAGTCATGTGGGTACTGTATGTATCCCCTGACCCCCTGACCCGAATACACCATGTACATACGAAGTATGTATGTATGTATTTACCTACGTTCTAAGAGAGTTATACCTGCTACCTTTACCTATCACGATCACTCTTCTACTATACAAATACTATCCCCCAAAATCCATTTCAGTGCCTCTCCACCATTATCGAAACTGAAATTTCAAATTCCATGGAATCTGTCAATCCCGAATCCCTGTCTTGACTTTTCTAGTTACCCAATAACTAGTATGTACTACAGACTGTCTTGTCAATATGCCAGCTTTCCATAGAAACGTAACGTGTGATTTAACTAGACACGATGTTCTAACACGGATGTGCCACAGCCTCATGTGGCACCCTGAATGATGGCTGTAACGCAATGGGAACGTTGTGCAGACGAAACGCAGTCTCATGAACCATGGTCGAATACCTGGTAGTTTATCTTCACATGTTTGGAGGTACTAATATGTTCAATGCGCATTTATCGTCTTTGCTCACCTCGACCCAGCCCTTCTCCTCGACAGCAATGACTTTGCCATCAATACATACTCTTCTCCATCTCTCATCCTGCTCGTCGAAATCAATTCTAAGCTTCGCAATCTCTCTGTAGCAAACACGGTCCTTTTTTACATGCTGACCTCCGCGATAGGCATCGCTCATCAGTTGCATAGCATGCTCCGGAGGTAGTGGCCCGAAATGAACCATTCGAAGGCAGCCATCGAGCGGCTTTGATTCGGGGGAGATCACAAAGGCCTCTTCAAGCCTCGAAACCAAAGTCACTAGCAAATACATGTGTTCCCGGGTTTGCATGATTTCGACACGCTCACTGTCTGTTTGGCCGTTGCTCTTCGTGAAAGTAACCGTACCAATGTATCTATGGGTCTCGGCACCACTGGATGGGAAAAGAAGTTCCTTTGCAGCCATCTTGAACCTATCGGCCCCAAATCTGCGATATTCCACCGTGTCACTATCAGCCACTAATGCCGCGTGCATGCCCCAACTGACAACCACGGCACCATATATTCTCGGGCCCAGGTTGTCATTTGCTGGGTTATCAATGATAAGGGCCCGAGACTGGCCCTCTTCAGTGACGTATCGTGCGCCAGGTGAGAATATAGCACCGAAGACGGGTATGGGCTTGGGCGTGCCTTGCAGCAGAGCCACTAAGGCGGAAAGCGGCCGAGAACCGATTCCAATCGAGCTTGCCATTGCGTTTCCTGTGCCCATTGGGATGAGAGCAAGCGTGGGAGGATGTAATGAAGGTGTACCAGCAGTGTGAAAGGTATTAACGATATCAGTCAAGCCGCCATCTCCGGATAGAAGAACTATCGTCTGCGAGATTCCAGACTCGGCTTTCAAGATAAACCTTGACATACACAGCTCAATTATTGTATTTGCGGATTCTGTTTCGTGGATTTCATAGTCGGATAATCCAAGATGCAACAAGAGAGGCTGCAAGATATGGAGAAAGATGTGTTTGGCCCTTCCTGTCCCCGAAAGGCTAGATATTATGATATGTATTTCTCTTGTCTCCGTACCTCGAGTCTGAAGGTGACGAGGAACAGACTCGTACAGGTGAGATGATAGTAGCTTTGGTGGTAAAGAGCTGAACGAGACCGACTCTAGACGTCCGTACTCATCCCGGAGGCCACAGCCGGCTTCCTGATGCCCTGTTCGGAGGAACAATAAGGTATACCCCTTTGTGGCAGTGGCGTGCTTCGGGATGACACAAACTATATCATCAATAGCGATCCTGACTTCCTTCTGTTGGGAATCCTGGTATTGGATATAATTGTCGGCGGTATTGTAGTAGAAACAGTCATTATTTGGAATACATTCGACGACCATTATTCCAAAACCACATGTGAAAACATGCACCCAATGAATTCTATGTTGGTTCTATTATTTTTGAGGTAGTGGCAGTGGTGATGATAAGGAGTGGTGTTGTTGAATCATGAAACATGGTGTTGTGGTCGAGTTGATGAAATAACGATAGAGCAGCGTAAGCACGCGAAGCAGTGCCTATGTAATTATGGTGGGGTAGGTACTCAGGTAAAACACCGGGAATACGCGAATACGGTATGATACCTTAGGTATAAGGTACCTTGAACGTAGAAAGTCCGAGAGTGAGAGAAGATATTAGGCGCCCAGAGAGTATCTAGGAACGTCATGATATCGATATAGATACATGTGCATGTAGCAGCAGGTCCTATTTCATTTGTAAAAGCTCCCTACGACTGGTATCTCCGGAATCCCTTGCCTAATAGACCTCGCATGGCATTGAGGTCTATTTTAGCAACTAGACACATGCTTGTCACTCAGGTTTACTGCGATGAATGTCTGCGGTAGTTTGACACTAGAGCAAGACACTGGTTAACAATCTAGTTTAACCAGAACACAAAGGGTAGACAGGTATTACTTACGTGTCAAATTTCGCCTTCAGTGTTTCGATGACCTCTTTCCAATCTTGATGAGCAGTTAAACTCCGTCTCGGCGCACAGCCAATTGCATGTCTAGAGTCAAGCTGTACATCCAGAGGATCAAAAGCATGACACCCGGGGCTGATCGAAATACGGATCGAGTAAGAATTAGTTGATGATTCGCAGTCCCTGGCTTCATAAAGCTCAAAGCAGATCTGAGACAAGTAGTCCAACTCAGGGATAGCTGTTCTTGCTATCTTGGTTTGTATCCCACCCTCCAGAATGCAGTTGAGAAGAGTGTAAATGTGGGACTCCTTTGTGAAGTAAAAGAAGGACTTAGCATCTTGTGAGGCTTGGACCTCTTCAAGATCTCTCACTATTTCTTGAAGAAGAGGCAAAGACGTCAATAGGCCGATCTCTAGCTTTTCGGTGTCGGTGATACCATACTCCTGGGGTGTGACATAATCAAAAAGAACTTTTGCCAGCTTGTATAGTTCCCTCAATTTAGAAAGTCTCCCGTCTAGTTTGGCCTTCTTGGAACTTGATCCTGGATATAGCTTGAAATAGTGGTCGTAGGAATCATCCAGTGCCCTGAAGTGGGGCATCGATTCAAATGCGTGCATTCTCTTTTTTAATCCAAACCGTCGGGCGAGGGCGGAGCTTTCAGGGAGTTCTTCGCTCTTTTCCTGACTTGCTCCTTCGCTGCCAGACTTATTATCCTCAGTGGCATCACCTTCGTCGCCGTCCGGTGGCATGAAAACCCATTCCAGGAAAGGCCGGTTGTGAAGGGCGTCGAATTTCATACTATCATAGAGCTCAGAAAGCTTACTTGGATCGACCTTTTCTGTGTCACAAAACTCGGCGAATAGCTTCTCCCATCTTTCCTTAAATAAGGTAGGATCTTCACCAGTACACCACCGACCTTGGATCGAGTCCAAAGCGGGATTACCTGAGTTTAAATCTGTCAAGGCAGGATCCTCGAAGTCGTCTGATTCCATGACATCATGTTGCGGTTTTTCAAGTCTTTGGAAATTATGTCTCATGACGTCGCGATGGAACTTCATAAGTTCGACAACTGTAGCTAGAACAACCGACGGCTCAGGAATATTGTCTTTTGGCCAGGTAAACTGCGATGGTGCAGAGCCCTCCCGTAAAAGCAGTTTCAGCTTCTTCTTAACTTTGTCCATGTGGTCTTTAGCGGCGTTGGAGTCGTCCAAAAGATCCTTGCGGACTTGTATAAAATCTTCCGGGAGCTCTTTTTGGTCAAGAAAGGAACAAGCCCAAATTTGAGCTATATCACCTGTTTAGTTCACAGCCCACGGAACAAGCAAGGATATCAAACTCACCACTAGTGCTCACCCTTCGCTCGGAGCTCGTGAATATGCGAACGTTGTTAAGGGCCTCTTTATTCATCAACTTCAGGTCATCACGCATGTTAAGCCCTAGATCTTGAGATTGGTATCTCGCCGCATGTGTAGGCTCCCCTCCCCATTTAATTACGAGCTGAAGTTTATCCAGGACAAGGTCATTCTCAGCCGCAGAGAATCGTGAAAATGTTGCACCAGAGATAGAATCGCTTCGCGTTTGAGACCTGCTCGTATCGTGGGTCCCTAATGAAGTTTCAACGGGATGGGAACACATGGCGCCATCCTCAGTGTTCTCGGTGGAAGCCATCTGGGTTGTTTGTCCGCATGGCTTGTCAAATTCCTTCTTGCGAAACATCGGCTTGATCTGGACCTTTGTCCCAGGCCAGCCCCCCTTTTTCTGGAGAGATGTACGTAGTAATTTTAGTTTATCCATATCTTCCAGGCCATTTTTCATCGCCACTCTAACAGCATCGGACACGCTAGCCAAGGCTGCCTCCCCTTTGATAACGACCTCCTCTTGGTGTCCTTTTAGTAGGTCGATGAAGGGTTGACTGTGAAATGTGAATTTGAATTTTTGTTTAGGTGTGCGGTCTGCATGGCGAATGACTGCCACCATACCTTTCAGTTTCCAGGAGTGTTTGGAAGCTGGAGGTGGGGGTGGAGCCCCCTCATTTAGGTTTATCGACATGACAGGTGAAGCGCTAGGTGGAGAAACATGGGCACTGGAAGCTGGAAGTCTCTCATGCGTGGATGAGGCATTATGACAAGACACATTATCACGAGCCTCTGTAGTGGAAGAAGGGGCCATCAAGCCAGAAGAATTTGACTGCTCGGAGGTTTGGTGGCCTGACGTGTTCCCATGAATCTTTGAGGTGCTGGGAGATTTGAGCAGAGTCCTTAAAGCATGCTTGTGGGAGACAGAATATCTCCAGGGATGACCAGTGTCTGGTGAGAATGATTCAATCTGCTCCTGGTTCCCTTCACGCCTGTGCTTCTCGTTCAAAAAGGCGTCCTTCAGAATACTAGCACATCTATCGTAATAGTCATTGTTGTCTTTGACAAAGCTCCAGCCGTTAACGTCAATAACATAGCTTCTCTCTCCCACTCGAAGCATGTCAAAGCCACATATTCTTTGACCAAATCCATTTGATATTTTGGAGGCGATTGCGGCTTCATCCTTGCTCAGCTGTGTAATATACCTCAACTCCTTGCCATGGGTGTTTCGACGAACAAGTCCATCTACCACAGGTGATTTCCGTGTTTCAGCGTGACAGAAGTCTGGCCCCACTGTGTATGCTTTGACGTCCTCTGAATTGTCCACTCTCAGGAACTGTTCATAGATGTAGCTTGTACCATCCTCATTCACGGACCGGGGAATAATAAGAGATGGATCGTATTCAGAGCTCTTATTCCCAATTTTTCGAAAGAGCCTTCGTCCACCACCGCCATACTGCTGGTCATTAGGGAAGTAGATATGGATATTATGGTCCTCCCCATTCACGGGTTTTTCGACAAATGGTTTTTTGAAAGTTTTACCATCAACTATAAGTGAATCTCCATCATCTGACAAGGCGACGCTCTTTGTTTTCGAAGCACCTCCTCCAGTTCCGTCTTCAGGGCCCTCGAGTTTAATCCCCGTCAGCTTATGTACGTGTTGGGCGAGATCTGAGGACTCCAGAATTGGCCCACCATCTCGATTAACTTCCAATCTTTTGGGCGTTGGGACGTTCATGTGGTCTAAAATTCTCAAGCAAAGACGCCTATCCCATAGAACCTTCTGCATAGGCAAGTCATTGACGCAGAATGGTTTCCGCAGTCTTGCATAGGCAATGGCCTTGTCCAGCGGGAAGCCATCGGAAAAGAATGCAATAAGAAAGTCACACACAGGCCAATTCTCTACTGCTTCGTCGAGAATGACCTTGTCACCAAATACTATAACCTCAAACCCACCCTTCGACTGAAGGCGTGTTAGGATATTCTGACTTGGCTTGCTTCGCGCTTTAACATCTAGGGCACAGACACCTATTTTCCCAATGGTAGGAGGTGTATACTCCGTTTCACTGACGGAGCTAGTGGCGGTACTTCCACTTAATCGGCGGGGAGCCCGGCTGGAAGAGCGAGTGGATGAATGGTTGCCTCGGCCTTGATTCTCCGGTGCGTCGGATCTGGGCGTCTTGGATTGATTGATTTGGATCCCATATTGATTCCCCTTGAGGGAGATGGATCCTGCGGCATCATAAAGTAAACTGAAAGGCGGTTTATCCGACCGATCCGGGGTGGGGTTCGAAGCAGCGTTGCTTTCGACATCGCCTTCAGAGCAGCTGGCAGATGCGTCATGGTCAGGGGGGCGGTCACAGCCGGAATCCATGAGGTAGAGTAATTGAAGAAACAATCAGTGGCTAATACTTGGGGTCAGCATTGGTCGCTTGCGAAGAGTGTGCTAGGCTTCTGACAGAGCTTGGTTGATAAAATTGATCAACCTTCGATTTGGTTGGTGGGGGGCAGGATTGAGAATAGGTGGGTAGGAGGTTGAGCAGTTAAGGAATGGTGGCGACGGATGGAAATCATGAAATGGAGCCCCGGGCAGCGAAACTAGAAGCAGTACCCGTTAGGTAGAACATAGGTATGAATATATAATCTGATGAGTTTGCTTTGAGGCTATACGTGCACATAATTAATTGACAATTATATCTCCTCTACAATTAAGACCTTTGCACTGTACTCTACAGAACAATGAATGTCTTTCTGGACACAATGTAGTACATGTAACTGCTGTAGATGCATACCTGGGTACATACTGTATGTATGTATGTATGTATATCCATACATGGTACAGTACATACGCGTAGGTAGGTAGGTATGGTAAGGTAGTAGTTACTGTACTGAATTAAGGTAAGCATTCATCATCGTACGGAGTACAATGGGTGGGTCACGTAGGCGGTGCGGATGCCGGATATTTCTATGCTCCGATAAATTGGCAGAAAAAAAAAGAAGGCAAAAAAAAAAAAGGACGGGCAGTAGAGAGGCCCGACTAAGGTAAATGCAGTGAGTCGACCATTTGTGAACCCCGAGAACATTAATCAGCTCCCTACCTGGCCTTTGTTTTTTGAATTTGAATTCGGAAAGCTGCTATTCAAGTGAAAAAAAAAAGGGAAAGGAAGAAAAAGAAGAAGAAGTGGAAAGCATGCCATCCGATCACAATGGCGGCTTTGACCTACCTCTAGCAAAGAGGCAAAAGAGGTTAATTAAGGAAGAGGCCTCTCAGGCATATTCACAAACCACCGGCTCCAAGATTTTCGCTCCATTCCGAGTATGTATCGCTGTTCAATCACAAACTTCACCTTTTCCACATTCCTACCTTGCTTGTCCTCAAGGATACTAATTGGCATTTTGCGTGTAAGACTCTAGGACTGGTCTCATCCACACCAATTCCGTTTACCTGCGTACGCTTAGGAAAAGCTACTTTCCAAATTACGACTTGTGTAGGGCATAGCTTACAAACTTATGACTTAAAGCGAGGACTTACATTGGTCTTTGTGAGCAGACCCCAAACTCCGGAGAGCATCACAGCCACCTTTGCATGGCAGGACAAAGTTTTTGCAGCGTGGGGTAGTGCTCGGCCGGGGTCTTCTCGGGGCATCTGGGTCTTCAAGCGTGGCAAGAAGGTTGCGTCCCTCCAAACAACCGCCGAGTTCATTGAACCGATAGACCGGCTTCTTGTCTTCGGTACTTGGATCGTGGGCTGCAGTAGCAAGTGCATACAAGTGTGGAAAACTAACTCCTACGAACACTACACCACCCTCACCCCTCGGCATGGCATAGACACTACCGAAGATGATGTTTATACAAGTGAAATGTGCAATATGCCAACATACCTCAACAAAATCTTCGTGGGCAGATACGACGGAAGCGTTGACGTTTGGAACGTGAAAACGGGAAAATTGATTTATTCCTTGCTTCCGGAGTCAAGAGAATCGGGCGCCGTGTGTTCAATTCAGCCAAGCCCTGTATTATCTTTAATCGCAGTGGCCTACAAAAACGGCGGGCTGTCCATCATTCACGTCGACACAGGGCGACTTGTTTTAGCATTGAGGAAAAGCTCCTCAAACTTGCACCAGATTACCTCCATCGCCTTCCGGACAGATGGCCTGGGCGCTGGTGCAGACGGCCGGAAGTCGGGTGTCATGGCGACAAGTTGTGTGAACAGTGGTGATGTTACATTGTGGGACTTGAACAATGGTGGCAAGGTTATGGGTATCCTTCGCCGAGCCCATGCAATGTCCCGGGATGAAACAGGGGCCGGGGTTAATCACGTTGAGTTTTTGGATGGTCAGCCAGTGCTTGTCTCATCCGGGAAGGACAATGCGCTTAGAACTTGGATCTTCGACGAGAGCCCATTTTCTCCGATACCTAGGCCTCTGCATTCGAGGCGCGGGCACTCCGCGGCAATCACTACGCTTGGGTTTTTACCCCCAGTCTCTGAAGATTCCGAATTTGGTGGGAAATGGTTGTTGAGCGCCAGCAAAGACCGCAGTCTTTGGGGATTCAGCGTTCGGAAAGACAGCCAGAATACCGAAATATCACAAGGACCTATCGAACGCAAGGCAAAGAAACTTCCGGCTCCAGCCAATCTTCCCACGGGGAATGAAACACAAGATAACCTCAAGGCCCCAGAGATCACCTGCATCGCTTGCTCACTTAACCGCGATGGGGGGATTGGAGTTACGACTTCGGGTTCAACATGGGCGAATCCCAAACTCGCGAATACATCCGAATCGAATAAAACCGGTTGGGAAAGTATAGTGACCGGGCATCGCGGGGACAAGTATGCTCGGACGTGGTTCTGGGGCAAGAAAAAGGCTGGACGTTGGGCGTTCGAGACTAGCGATGGAACCGATGTAAAGGTGAGCACCTTGTCCCTGGAGGAAGTAGGAGGATTCTATATCTGATTGGATCACATACAGAGTGTCGCACTTTCTCAATGTGGAACATTTGCTTTGATTGGTTCTGCAGGAGGCTCGGTTGATATGTTCAACATGCAATCAGGTGCCCATCGACAAAGCTTTCCTTGTCGTAGCATGAAAAAGAAGAACAACATTGCCGACAGCAATCCCAGACATACTAAAGCAGTCACCGGCTTGTGGATAGATGGGCTGAACCAAACCGTTATCAGTTGCGGTCTTGATGGGAATGTTAAGGTAAGCCCAAACAAGTCTTACGAATTTTGATTCGAATTGAGTCTAAGCATCTCTCTTTACAGTTTTGGGATTTCACTGCCGGCTCATTAGTGGATGAGTTAAACTGGCACCCGATGGCATCTGTCACTGGACTTCGCTACAGCAGCGCCAGTGAATTGCTTGCATTCAGCTGTGATGATCTTTCAATCCGCGTTGTCGACATTGAAACAAGGAAAGTAGTGCGCGAGTTTTGGGGTTGTGTAGGTCAAATCAATGACTTCACATTTTCTGCCGACGGGCGATGGATTATTGCTGCATCCATGGACTCCGTCATTCGAGTATGGGACATGCCGACCGGGCATCTCATTGATCTCTTTCGCTTACCGAATACTTGCACGTCGCTGTCTATGTCGCCAACAGGGGAGTTCCTGGCTACGTCGCATGCCAATGGCGTGGGAATAAATCTATGGTCCAACAGAAACGTCTTTGTGCCGGTATCGACTCAAAATCTCGATGAGAACGACGTCTCCGATATGGTGATTCCTACAGCATCTGGGGAGCAGGGCACTGACGCTATCGAAGCTGCTTTCCTTGACGCACCTGAACAGGTTGAGTCAGCAGGCCCTATACTATCCAACGGACAGCTCAGTCGAGATATGATGACTCTCAGTGTTGTCCCAAGGAATAGATGGCAGGCCCTCGTTAAATTGGATCTAATTCGGGTGAGTTATATTCAGCGTTCTACCTTACCCTTGAGTCTGTTTCTTATCCGTCAATAGGAACGTAACAAGCCCCTAAGCCCGCCGAAAGTATCCGAAAAAGCACCTTTCTTTCTTCCAGCAGCGTCTAAAAGCGCTTACGACGAGGATGTGGATTCTTCACTGTTAGCGGAGAGCACTGCTGCTGAGCGCTCACGGATTGCCAGGTTGCAACATTCCCACGGTAAAAACGCAGGCTCTCAGTTAACATCACTCCTTGAAAATGGACGGGTATCTGGGAATTTCGATCCTTTCATGGAACATTTGAAGTCTCTATCCCCGGCAAAAGCAGATCTCGAAATCAGATCACTTAATACACGAGTCCTGAACAGACGCTCAGAATTATCAGATTTTATCTGCGCGCTCTCTGGCCGTCTTTCGTCAAAAAAGGACTTTGAAGTTGTGAACGCTTGGATGGCAGTGATTCTCAAGATACACGCCGATGTCATTGCGGAATGCTCTGCACCTGAATCGGTCGAATTGGGGAGTAATGTGTTAAGGGACGCCTTGGTTGCCTGGACTAAAATACAGCAACAAGAAGCACAACGCCTAGCTGGGAGGGTAGGATATTGTCGAGGTGTTGTCGGATTCTTGAGGTCTTCTCGTTGACGATGCACAAGAGTTACCCGTATAGCAATTACCAAGTTCAGCGCCCTCCACCTGTGTTCTTTCATTTGGTTTTCTTCTTGCTTTTGTACGGTAGCAATAACATGCATGATGAAATTTGTAATGTCATTAATTCATTCGCAGTCAAGGAGGTCATATATATTATGAGGTGTCATCGAACAAGCCTTGCGATTCTCGGTCGGGCCTGTTGAAATCGGTGTCAAGGACGGCAAAGATTGAGAACAAGCCGAGTCTCCAACAAGTTGAAAAAATCTCTCAACTAGATCACTGATAGTTTGTGTGGATAAATTGCATCTTATGGTCTGACTTGCAGGACGCATCATAATATGAAGAGCCGGGAGGCTAGCAAGCAAGTTTCGCAATTGCGGGGCAGCTCCATTACCAAGAGCTGTAGTTTCGAGCAACTGGGATAATATTCTCAGAGAATAGAGCCCGGCCAGTATTTGCGCATTAAGATGTATATCGGCCCATTCCAATTCTTCGCCCATATGACCAAGACTTAGAAATCGGGTTAGTCGCTCCGGCTCGGGCAACATCTTACCCCCTTCGGTGTCGTGGATTTCGTAGAGAACAAACATTATCCAGTAGACCGGTAAAGATGTACTGGCTCCCAACGCAGCATCGAACGAGCTCATGCGCGCCCAGATCTCGCCCATTTGAGAATCGATCAGCTCTGCATCGTCAAGATATATTGGGTGAGATGCGATTCTTGCCCCTCGTCGAACGAATTCACTAATAAAACGGTGCCTTTCCGATGTCGGGCGCGATGAGTTGAGAATTGAGTATGCTAGTGTCCTAAAAGATAGGCCTGATACCCATGCACAGCGCCGGGCGTGGTCTTCGTTAAGTATTGCCAGGTATACGTGCGGCGCCTGGCATGGCGCGAATGCCTCTTGCAACTCATACTGCCAATACAATTCTGATACTCTCGCGTCAAGGTCCCGGGGTGTTTTGCGGCTTGCATTATCAATTGAATCAAGGTCGTACTCTTGAACAAAAACACGAAAGGCTGGCGATTCTGCGAGTTGCCCGTCCACTTGATTGGTTTGTCGTATTAATTCCGCCAGTCGTATGTGCGGTTCACTCTGAAGGCCATAAGCTAGGCGAGTTAGATCCTTGATTCCCAGCCTTTTGGCCAGCGAAGCAGGACATATTCTCAAGGATTTCACCTGGGAAGAAGCGGGGGCTAATTGATCCCAGTTTAACATATAAAGTGAATTCAATAGCACAACCGAGCCACAGGGTCCGAGATCATATAGTAATAAGTCCGAGTCGTTTGTGAGTATAGCTGAGTTTGAGTGTCTTGCCGTACGAGCGCAATGGGCATCTGCTTCCCCCGGTACCATCACAGTAATGTCTGCCCAGGGAAAGTCTGCCAGGTAAAGCTGGGGTATAGACATGACATCCTTAGCAACATTGAGTATATTTGCTCGGTTCCACCTGTGTTTGAGATCCTCAAAAACCGCTGGAACGATGAAAGGGTTTTCAGGCAGTGTGTTGTGCTTGGTAGAGATACTCCGAGTCGCAAAGATCTTTTCAGGGCCAACCACACGATCACTACGGGGGGCGTCAGAGCATGAGAAACCCTTCTGAGTTTTCAAACAGAATTGTTCTAGTTTTCTTCGTGACTTTTCCAACCGAGTAAGACGGATCTCGCGCTTGTGGGGAGGAAGAGCCCCATCAAAGCATATTTCTTCACTTGGAAAGAATTAGTAGCTTGCTTGCATCATACCCATCATCATGGAACTTGAGTGCGAGGGTAGCTTACATCTGAACTCCGACTATGGTCAATTGAAGAAGGCATATCATCACCCCGCAGCTCACTTCGTTGCATGTTGGCTGAATATCAGGGGAATTTACTTTGGAATCTGACCAAGCAAGCAAGCGCGAGAATACGTGGTAGACCAAACTAGGGCCATCGATCACGATAGATTCAATATTTTCATGGTCCTCCCACTCGGTGTTAACTCCGCGCCCAAGTAATACAGTGTCTGAAAATGGGAGCAGATGCTGTGTTAGGCGGGGAATACCCATGATTACCAGAGCAGATAAGCCCAGCTGAAGTATTCCAAAGGTGTCAACACTTTTTGACTACTCCAATAAGCAAACTATTAGTGGTAACTAGTTAGCCGCAGACTGATTTGCCAAATTTTATGAGACCTAATAACCTTGCATCTATATAAGAAGGCGGTGTAAGACCTCGGGCTTATAGCTCGGTGTGGTCATAGATGTGACGGTCTACAAGGGAGGTTAATAAAAGACAGGCTTATTTCTGAATTATAATTAAAGAATTGTCCTATAGAAAATGAAAGATATCTAAAAGGAGATATAATTTTGCGATTCCCTTAATTAACTAACTAAGAGTTAACGTATTCCACAAACGAGCGGCCACCACACACGAGCGGCCACCTGTGTATTCCCATAGAAAATGGCCATTTTATAGACTTGAATAACACAACTATAATATAATCCTAGAATCTGTGGAAACAGTGGGGTATATAAGTAGCTACCCTTAGTATAAAAAGAGTTTTTTAAAATTTTTAAATGATTTTTTGAAGCCTGTATGGCGGGTTTTATTATAAAATACAATAATATGACTGTGATTTATATTACCTAGTTTATTAGGTATTGTAAAGGCTTAATAATGAAATTTATATACATTATGAAGTATTATAATATATAATAATTATTATTTAACCTTGAATAATGTATTGTGGCTGTGTTATTCAAGTCTATGAAATGGCACCTTTTTATACTCTAATATCTCAACAACAAGTAGGTTTAGAGGTATAGAGTCAAATATATAGTCTATTAATATAGTCTAAATTAAGTATCTCAAGTTTTAGCCCACTAAACTAAGTAGATCTTTAGGTAACATATATAACAGCTGTATTTTTGGTATATTATAATATTCTAGAATTAGAATATAAGACTATAGAGTCTAAAAAGAAGTATTTGTAATCCTGAAGGTATATATATCTTGAATAATTTATACCAGAAAATTCTTTAATTTTATATTAATTAATTAAATTATTTTAAAGAAACAATCCTTTATACTGAAAATTTCTTTAATTTGAAAGATAATAATATTTCCTTTTAAAAAGGCTAAATTTTAGCTCTTATAAATTTTAAATTAAAAAATTATTATTGTTATATCCGTTGAAGCTTAAGCAGGTCTTTAGTGTGACGGGGGCTCAATCTAGAATGAGAAGATATTCCATTCTTCAACTATCTAGGTAGCTGTTCAACGAGAATAACAAACATGAAGAGAAGGAAAGAAGATCCGGTAGTGGGGCTTCCCAGGTGTAAAGAACGACCAAGTCACCTGACCAGCCTAACCCGTGACCACGAGCGTCACATTTAGTTAGTCTATATCAGATTGTTTCGGATAACGCTATTGCGTGAGCCCCCGCCCCCCCCCCTCCCTAACCAGTTGAGTCTCATGTCCGGGTGCAATCCTAGGACCCTGACGCTCTTGGATGGGTATTTAATCACGGGCCCGATGTGTATTGGCGTGCAGTTAAAACAGTATAAATTATAAAAAATTTGATAAATATTTATCAGCTCTTTATTATATAATTATATTATTATTACCGCCTCTACTAGTACCTAAAGATTCTGCCGGAAACGCTTAAACCCGGGATTTCTCAATTAAACATACTTCATTTAAGTCGATAACCCGCTAAATTAAAAGTGGTTTAAAGGCCGGTTTAATATAATAACGAAAGAAAATATAAATCGGAGTGTTTAATATAGAAATTAAAATTTATATAAAGGTTGGTTATTAAAATCAGATTTTATATAAAGAAAAAAAATCGTACCCAAGACTCTAAATAATTATGGGAGTTGATCCTGCCACACCCGCCACGCGCCAATAGTATTGCTTTCCGCCCCAATCCACATCACATGACCCCGTGGCCTAGCGGTTTCGGGGTTTAGTGTCGGGCGATAATGATACGCAATAAATATACTACACAACAAAACATCCGAGGTTTAAAACTAATAAAGATGGAAAGAACAGCTTTTGCCAGCTGTTCTACAACTTAATTAAGCTTTAAACAGGGAAATTCGATTCAAAACCCGAGGGAAAAAAAGATTTTTGTTATGGCGAGCGTGAGAATTGATCCCGTGTCTGTCGCGCGTATATTTCTGTCGTATTTTTAGACTGATTCGTAATGCAAGCGAACGATAAGGTAAGCAGGCAAACGGGCGACGAGATAAGCCTACGACAAAGTAAACAGACGACAATGAACAGGCGATAATATAACGTGATAAAGAGGTTTTAAACGAAAGAAGAGATTAGTCTTATACATTAAATTCTATCTGTCTAATCTACAGTACATACAGAATACTATTCATATAAATGGACGTAAAGTCATAAAGCTGTCAAGCCGTCAAGCTGTCAAGCCGTCAAGCTGTCAAGCCGTCAAGCTGTCAAGCCGTCAAGCTGTCAAGCCGTCAAGCTGTCAAGCC